>NC_134486.1:250273241-250418241 GCF_040206685.1 Ascaphus truei
GGAGGTAAGTGTGACATTCGGGGCTAACCAGGCTCTCAAATATAGGTTAAGCCTTTTTTGGTTACCCCTGATCCGTGTTTAAGGGTCCAAGAGAAATAGCTCTTGTGCCCAGTAACATTGTATCATTCTTTTATACTGCATGTAATAAAAGTATTTTTTGTGTGTTTCCCTTTCCGGGCATGCCAGCAAGCAGGGATTGCTAGGGTATGAGTTTCAAGGGTTTTGCAGAGGAACCATTGACAGAATGTGCCTACTAGGTTGGGGTCCGGAGTTGTCGATTCCCCCATACATACAGTACCGACCAACTTTATTCTTACTTGACCCGTGGATTGATTTGGATTTTTAGTTTAATGTTTATTATTTTATGGTTTTTTATTTTATGGGTTCCTGTTCGTGGATTGGTTCGTGAGTAAGCTGCGCAACGGGAGTCGGTGGGGGCAAGTAATGGTAAGTGAACTAAAGAAATGTATTTTATTTAACTTGTTAATTTTTTTTAAAGCTTTTTTAACATGTGTATTTTTTTTTTGTGGTATATCATTTCTTGCCACTGTATGTATGTATGTATATATGTCAAGAGAGATATATACATACCGGGTAAGAAATGATGTTGTTTTAAAAGCTTGATTTGATGTGTTTTAAATTAATTTGTCTATGCTGCTATGCTTTATTGTGAGTTTAAAGTATTTTAAAATTAGATAGATGTAATTGTTGATATTGTATTGTGTGTTTGAGGGAGGTCAGGGCTAGCCTTGGTTTTAAAGTTTGTATTCCGGTTGGTACTTATATTTTTTTCACATGCTGAATTGTTCTGCTCGAGGCGTGAATTAGTTAATTGTTTCATTTTTCAGGATGGACTGTCAATTGTTTAGGGATGTAAATAATGATTGCTAATTGATTTTTGTTTACTTGATTGGTTAAAATAGTTGACTTGTTTGGAGTACAGTATTTGTATTTAGCTTGCGATGATATTGTTCACATTCATTTGCAGAATGTATATGGTGCATAGATTTTATGCATCATTTATACAATGTAAATGCAATGTATTGATTGGAATGTGAGGTGTTGCTTTGGCATTTGATGATTTAGATTGTAAGATCAGTTAGGATTATTAAAGGAAATTCATTGTAATGTAGTGTACAGTATCTGTATGGAGAAGTGTTATTTGTAGGACAGTATGGTTTTGATAACCCTTGTTCATTTATTTGTATATTGGCTCATCATGTGTGTGTATATACTATATATATATATATATATATATATATATATATATATATATATATATATATATATATATACTGTATATATAGTTGCATGATGAAGCCACTGTACAAATTCATGGGTGAAGGGTGGGTATCGGGCCAGTGTGGCTTAACCCCTTAATTACCTTTGCGGTTATTATCCGATAACGTGTTTAAGGGGTTAATTGATATCTGAATGTAATTGCAATGTATTGGCTTTGTTTTGGCAATGTATTTTGTGGACAAGACAAGGATGTTGCTGGCGACGGACACTTCGTATTGATGAGGTCAGTAGTACTTTCTTTATTTGAATATGCTGTTAATGTTTTTAATAATGGGCAATTAATCTATTATCCATATCTGGATAATAGTTATTTTGCACATTATTGTACTGTAGGTGTTGGTGGTGGTGGGGGGGGGGGGTGTATGTATTGAATGTATAGGCCAGGTTTATTTTTTTTACATTCAGGGTTTGTTCCGTGGTTCTGCGTGGGACCTCTGATATCCCACGGGTATCAGGCTGGTGGTTCCACGGGTGACACATGCGGGGATGAAGCTGTGTGGTCCCACTTCTGTGGGGGCACCGCCGACCCGTAGTCTGCGGGGATGAAGCTGTGTGGTCCCACTTCTGTGGGGGCACCGCCGACCCGTAGGTGCGGGGATGATGATGTGTGGTCCCACTTCTGTGGGGGCACAGCGGACCCGTAGTGAGCACTCGTGAGTTCCACAGACCCCAGTGGGAACCACCCGAGGCCCTGCAGACACCTGTGGGTCTGACCTGGGGCTCCCAGACATCCTTGGGCCTACCGTGGGGACCCAATTGTGGCCCACAGTGACCCAAGGAGACCACCTGGGGGCCATAGTGCTGGCGGGACCCACCAGCAGGCCTCCAGAACCTGTTTGAAAAGGGCTGCTGGTACCCTGTAGGTCTGTCCAGGTGCCCCGCCAGCCCACCGGGGACTCGCGTGGGGCTGCGTTATGAAGCCGGTTTGTAAAATAATAAATCATTTATTTATGGGGGGGCACAGGGGGTGGGTAATGTATTTAATAAATAGAATGATGTTTATTGTGGATCACTGTTGTTTTTATTGTGGGTACTGGGGGTGGGGGGGGGTGTTTCCCCAACGGTATGTGGGCAGACCTCCCTTGTGGGTACTGGGTGAGGGGGGTAGGCCTCACGGGATGAGGGGTTAGTGTGGGAGGGTATGTAGGCATCCCGAGTGGTGGGTGAGGGTGGGTTAACCCCTTAATGACTGTAGCAGTTAATAACCGCTATGGTTATTAAGGGGTTAGGGGACATTACTTTGAATGTTTTAATTTTTGTGTCTGTTTTGCAGAAACGGAGGGGCCATGGCCAGGATGGGGGGGGGGGGGTAACGGTATGTGGGTAGTGGGTGAGGGTGGTTAGACCTCACAGTATGCACATCGGGTCCCCCCACCCCACATTTACATAAACTGCACTCACAGCAACACAGGCAGGGAGATTTAACAGACAGATTAGGGGGAGGGGGCTTTATACAGATTACACTCAAGGCAGGGAGATTTAACAGAAACATTAGGGGGGAGGGGGCTTTAAACAGATTACACTCAAGGCAGGGAGATTTAACAGAAACATTAGGGGGAGGGGGCTTTACACAGATTACACTCAAGGCAGGGAGATACAGGGGATGTACTGTACTGTATGTTGTTTATTGCAATGCTTCAATGTGTGTACAGTATAATGTTTTTTTACAATTAGATAGATGTAATCCTTGGTATTGTAAGGTTTAGCTTTGGTTTTAAATTTTGTTTTCTGGTTGGTACTTATATATTGATTTTTGTTTACTTGATTGGTTAAAATAGTTGACTTGTTTGGAGTACAGTATTTGTATTTAGCTTGCAATGATATTGTTCACATTCATTTGCAGAATGTATATGGTGCATAGATTTTATGCATCATTTATACAATGTAAATGCAATGTATTGATTGGAATGTGAGGTGTTTCATTGGCATTTGATGATTTAGATTGTAAGATCAGTTAGGATTATTAAAGGAAATTCATTGTAATGTAGTGTGTCTGTATGGAGAAGTGTTATTTGTAGGACAGTATGGTTTTGATAACCCTTCTACATTTATTTGTATATTGGTTCATCATGTGTGTGTATATACTGTATATATATATATATATATATATGTATAGGGATTGTTATTATATATATATATACTGTATATATATATATATATGTATATATATATATATATATATATACTGTATATATACATATATATTTATATTCATGTATTTATTTAAATTTATTTATTAATTGTGGGGCTGCTGTGCGTGAATTTTTTTTATTGTGGGTAGCGGGTGTGGGTGAAGGGGGTGTTTGGCCCTTGGTGTGAGTTTAGGACTTACGGGGGGGTTGCGGGTGCACTTAACCCCTTCACGACCGTAGCAGTTAATACCGCTACGGTCGTGAAGGGGTTAAGTGCACCCGCAACCCCCCACAAGCCCTAAACAACCACCGTTGGTGCTAATACCCCCTTCACCCACCCCTACTACCCACAATAAAAAAAATTCACACACAGCAGCAGCACAATTAATAAATAAATCTAAATAAATAAATACGTGAATAGAAATAAATACATTTAAAATACATTTTTATTCATAGTGTAGATGTGCAGGGGGTCTCCGGAGCTGAACCGCTTTGGTTTTAGGTCTGGGGACCCCCTGCTCCCCGAGATACAGGCCCCTTTAGGGGGTGCCGGTATCCCTCTGCTTGGTTTACATGCCGCGGTCACGTGATCGGGACCTTTAAATGCAGAGGGATACCGGCACCTCATAAAGGGGGCTGTATCTCGGGGAGCAGGGGGTCCCCGGACCTGAAACCAACGCGGTTCAGCTCCGGAGACCCCCTGCACATCTACACTATGAATAAAAATGTATTTTAAATGTATTTTTTTATATTCATGTATTTATTTATTTATTTAGATTTATTTATTTATTTTTTGGGCGGCTGCTGTGTGTGAGTTTTTTTTATTGTGGGTTGCGGGGGTGGGTGAAGGGGGTATTAGCCCCAACGATGGTTGTTTAGGGCTTGCGGGGTGGTAGCGGGAGGGGTTAACCCCTTCATGACCGTAGCGGTATTAACTGCTACGGCCGTGAAGGGGTTAAGTGCACCCGCAACCCCCACACAAGTCCTAAACTCACACCAAGGGCCAAATACCCCCTTCACCCACCCCCGCTACCCACAATAAAGCGGGCACGGTGGGTTAACCCCTTCATTGCCTTAGCGGCTATCAGCTATGGTAATGAAGCAGCATTTCTGTATTTTTAATAATATTGTGCAGGAGCAGGGGGTCCCCTGAGCATTAATTTCTGGCTCAGGGAACCCCCGGCTCACTGTACAATATTATTAAAATACAGAAATGCTGCTTCGTTACCATAGCACATAGCCGCTAAGGTAAGGAACGAGTGTTTATTTATATATGTGTTTTATTTATACTGTACACGTGCAGAGGGTCTCCGGAGCAGAAACGTTTTGGTTTTAGGTCTGGGGACCCCCTGCTCCCCGAGATACAGGCCCCTTTAGGGGGTGCCGGTATCCCTCTGCTTGGTTTACATATCGCTGTCACATGATCGGGACCTTTAAATGCAGAGGGATACCGGCACCTCATAAAGGGGGCTGTATCTCGGGGAGCAGGGGGTCCCCAGACTTGAAACCAATGCGGTTCAGCTCCGGAGACCCCCTGCACATCTACACTATGAATAAAAATGTATTTTAAATAATTTTTAATGTGCCGATGTTTGCGCAGAGAGAGCAGCGGATCTCTCTCTGCTGCAAACACATCTCGCCCCCGGCCTATAGTATCATTGATGTGCATATACAGTACTGTATGTGTACAGTACTGTATGTTAGGGGTTATAGGGGTTGTTGTTATACAGTATATATATATATATATATATATATATATATACACACATATATATTTATATATATATACACATATATATATACTGCATTACAATTCATGAATTTATGCCATCTGGTGGACACGCGAAGCATTGCAGCCTATTAAATCCTGACCCATTATCAATTAACACATCAACCGCGCGTCAACCGGGCATGCGCCTGGCTGGGAAGGCAAAAGGAGCGCGGCATGCTCCAGGTGAACAGCGTGGCATTCCAGGAACATGCCAGGTAAAAGCCGGTGAATTGTAAGAATAAAAGCTGCCGCTGCTGTATACACGGTAATCATGCCTGATTCTCGGATACATATAGGCACATTGTCCCAGCAATATTTCCCCTTGAAAACGCAAGCGCGACTCACCACTAGGGTACCCTGCTTCAGCACAGCCCACCAGAAAGGAGAATGGGGCACAGGGATAAAACATATATTCCTGTAGCTGGGGGAATCCCTAGGTTAAGGGGGGTACCTCAGCTAATGTCCAATTGACCCACAACCAGTGTAGTTTGTGGGTACCCCAACTGTATATAAGGTTGTGGGGGAACTCAGAGTTCAGACTGAGTTCAAAAGATAGTGTATGGGGAATAAGGCAGATAGAAATAAAACTACAACATGTCCCTTTCTGTCCCCTGTTCCCCAAGACTCAGAAGTATAGTGAAATATACTTTATTAAATGTAATGTGTTCTTTACATTCGGAACCGAAGTCCAAACAGGCTGCCCGAGCTAACCCACAGGCGCCAGTAAGTCTGCTGGACATCGGAGTTCAAAGCAGTCAGAGGATGCCCAGAGGTGAGAATAGCATTTGATCAGCGGGAAAAGGCGGAGTACCAGGTCGGAAGATCAATGGCAATCGCCCAGGCTGCCACTTGTTCTAAATAGAAAAAATAGACAAGTGCGCAAAAGAATATAAACTTGATAAAAGTGTTAAATGTGATATGAATTAAAAATCAAAAACACCCCACCATGTGAAAAAGGTAATTAAATGTATACCAATGTAGATGAGCGTCTGCTGCTGTGCAAAAGGGTAGCCCAAGACCCTAGAATCTAGTAACAAAAAAAACAAACAAAGCGCACAACACTCATCGTGAAAAATGTAATAAACTATGTTTATATATAAGGTGTTTCAAGGTTATGCGTACATCAAGGTAGATTTAATCAAGCATAGAGCCACAACGTGGCAGTTACCAACGGCTGCAACCAGGAACCGCCGAGACTTTTCTCCCCTCTCCACACGCGCAGGTAGGTAAAATACCGGATGGTTGATGACTCTGCCACATTCTCAATGTCCTGTATATGGCGTCAATAAGCTTAGTGGATCCTGGGGAGTAGTTGTCCTTTACTCGCAGGTTGAACACAGGTTCCCCTGCAGACCTCACTTCACTTCCAGATCAGTCAAGCAGTGTGGCGGCGTGATCCTGCAGTCCCGTCTGTGACGTCAGAGCGCCTGGTTTACTCTGAGTCGCGGCAGATGCCCGTCCTGCTTCAGACTTCACTTAGCAACCACAGAAGCAAGCAACATCACAGCACATGCGCAGAAGGATGGAAATCAACTCGGTGTTCAGCAAACCGTTTGACCTCACAAAAATAAAATACACCTTGGAAAATAGATATTAAAAATATACAGGTTGAATGGTATCTCTCCAACGCGTTTCGTAGCTCAAGGGCCACTTCTTCTGCCAGAACTGGTGGAGCCTGTCCCAGCGGGTGGCATTGAGATAGTCAGGGACGTAGGTGGCAAACTTGCGCATGTCCCTTGGCTATTTGAGATTTCCCACTGATCCGGCTTTTCTAGCTAGCTTGGCTCTGATTGGTTGCATGGGAATTTTCCCACGCGTTTATTGGCTGCTGAGTTTTGTGAATGAAACTCAGAATACTATAAGAATCTGTGAGCCAATCTGATTGTAATTCTCCGGTAGTAAGAGCGTTGGCGCACTTTTCAAAGTTGCTTCTGCACGAATAGCAGAGCAACCGGCTTCGATTTTAAGCCTGAAAGGCCTACCTGCCAGAGTCTAAGTCCCGACTTTTTTGCCCAAGTTCCCAGAAACAATGGTAGCGGACGCGGCTGGGATTTTATGCTGATTTGAGTTCCCGGAGATTTGGAGTAAGTCGCAGTCAGAAGAGAACGTAGCGATGGCGTGTGGAACTTTGACGATTTGGGTTCCAGGAGATTCCGGACCAGGTCCCGGTCAGGGTAAAACTCTCCCATAGAGTTCCCTGCACCTAGGAAAATCTAGTTTTCAACCCCGGTCCCAAAGTAAGTGTGTCTTTTTGTCTGTATTTTGTGTATCGTGTATAAGCGAACTTATGCGAATAAACTACAATTTATTTCATTACCTTGTTTTGCTCAATGAATGATCCCAGTAAAAAGGTGTAAATAACCTGGTCTCCCGTTGAAAGTAAGTACCCTGGATTACTTCCAACCTTGACCGAACCGACCTGCTAATACTATATCATTTTATCATTTATCATTTTATCACCCATAGGCTCTAAGCTAATTGCTTCCCTTAGTTCATTATTTAACAATTTTTTGTTTTAATACAAAAATCCGTGACATTGCAAAACTTAACCAAAAAAATCTCGTTTTGCAATGCCACAGATTTTTATATTAAAGCTGCAGTTTAAGCATTATCCTACATGTGTGTTTTTTTTTTTAAAATAAATCAGTTCTGTACTATTAGAAAATTCTTGTAGCATTTAAAAAAATAATAATAATAAAACAAAATATATATATATATTTTTTTTAAAGACATTTTTATGTATTCTAACGTAACAAGCATTTTTGTTTCTATTGCAACCATTTACAAAGTCACATACCCAGGGCCACCGACAGGAGGGGACAGGTGTCTCGAGCCCGGAGGCTGCGGAGGGCCCAGCCAGGTCCTGGCTCTCCATCTGCTGCCTGCAGGCCTCTCCCCCACTGTGTCCTGAGCTTCCACCTCTGGCACGCGACGGCCCTCTCTGACGTCAGTGCACCGGCTTCTGGTGCGCGCCGGCATGAGAGGGAGGCCCGGCGTGCGCTGACGGCGGGAGCACGTGGGACACAGTGAGGGAGAGGCCTGCAGGCAGCTGATGGAGAGCCGGGCTGGGCCGCGACCAGCAGCCGAGCCAGAAGTCAGGCCCAACTTACAGTGCCGGCCGGGCCCCCACAGCCTCCGGGCCCGGCCTGAGACCAGCCCCTAGGTACTGTAAGTCTTTTTTTATATATATATGTATTGGGGAGAGTGGGGGGATTTTTTTTTTTTTTTTAAACATTGTTTTTATTAGTTTTTTGTGCATACACGTCAAAGAATGCAGGATGTTGTCAATTGTATCAGGTATACACCTAACTTACAGGGAAACTTTACAAGTAACGGACGAACATTGGGGGGACCACAGGACAGGACGCAGACAGACTGACAACATCTAAGGACAAGGAAAAAGAGGGGGGAGGGGGGGGGGTAGGGGTGGGGGGGGAGCTGCCTGGTAGTAGCGCTGATTCCACGTTTCGCCGGGGTCTTTCACCATTGCTGCCTTTGTTCTGCTCCAGTTCGCCTCTCAGAGGAGCTCAGATCCGGAACACATCAGGATTTCATGAGTCGGAGAATCTCTTCACCACTGTACCTCGGGGGGAGCCCTACTGTCCGATCGTCCCGTCCGACTCCCAACCCAACATCCAAGGAGAACCCATCTATCTCTATCAGAGCCATATTGTGGCCTCATTCATCCCCTGAATATCAGTCTGGGCAAGCCATAATGACCATACTTTCTCAAATTTATCGGCTGAGTCGTTAACTAAACTCGTTAACTTCTCCATTCTACAAATGAACCAAATTCTGTTTCTAATTTTATCAATAGACGGAATTGCGTTCTGATTCCACAGTGCTGCGGTCTCGCACCTCATAGCGGTAGCAAAATGTGCTATCAGCTTGTTACCCGATCTAGATACCTCGTTTGTAGGTTTACCTGATAAAAATAGCCACGGGTCCAGCTGTATTGTGAGCCCTAAAAAGATCCTCTGCAGCCAATCGCGGATCTGGGTCCAGACCGGCACTAATCTTGGGCAAGACCACAGCATGTGCACCAGATCCCCCTGTTCCCCGCACCGCCTGGGGCAGAGCGGGGAAGCCCCCCGGACAAATTTAGCTAATCTGATTGGGGTGAGATACCACCTTAATAATACCTTATATGAGTTCTCCTTCAATGTCGTGCATATGGAGCTCGAGGCCGCAGCTTTGAACACCGCAGCCCAGTCCTCGTCCTCTAATTGTGTCTGGAGATCCTCTTCCCATTGTGTCATAAAACTGGGTTTGATTGTCCTGTCTGAGTCAGTATTCACCACCTCTCTGTACAACGCAGAGATTAGTCCCCGCGTGTCGGCTCCGCGCACGCAGAGCTGTTCGAATTTGGTCAGCGGTGGTCTCACCGGGTGTGCGTTATAAAATGCCTGGACCTGGAGGTACCTCATAAAATCAGTGTTAGGTACGCCCGTTTCTGACTGTAATAGTTCAAAAGATTTGATCTTGCCTTTAACCTCCAGGTCCTTCAACCGACTAATCCCTAATTGCCGCCAGCGCGGGAAGCATTTTTCCGCCAGCCCAGGAGCAAAGTCCGGATTGCCAAATAAAGGAGCCATCAGTGTGTGTTTGGAGGTCAGAGAGCAGCTAGTTTTAGAAGCCTCCCAGACCGAGAGTGAGTTGAGCACAGAGGATAGTGGGATGAGCTTATCCTTCACCCGTGTCCTCGGGTACCAGATTAGGTCCCTGAGCTCAAGCGGGGCGCACACCTCCTTCTCCAGTGCCACCCACCTCCTGAGCCCCGGGTCCCCATGCCACTGCGTGATTTGACACAATTGTGCCGCTTTATAGTAGGATAAGACGCTCGGGACTGCCAGGCCACCAGCTTCCTTGGATTTTTGCATAATTTTCCCTTTAATCCGTGGTTTTTTATCTTTCCAAATAAATTGGGAAATAGCCTTTTGGAGCCCTGCGATGTCTGCTCTAACCACGGCAACCGGGAGAGTTTGGAACAGGTATAGAATTCGGGGAAGGATGTTCATCTTGACACTATAGATCCTCCCCAACCAAGAAATACCATATGCCTTCCATTCCTGCAGCTCTTTTTTGAGAGTCCTCAGCAGTCTGGGATAGTTCGCCGAATATAAGGAGCTCGCCTTTTTTGTGATCTGCACTCCTAGGTATTTCATGGCGGATGGACGCCATCTGAACTCAAAGTTGAGTTCTATCAACTTCTCCATTTCTCTTGGCAGGTGTAGGCTTAAGGCCTCTGATTTCGTTTGATTTATTTTGAAGCCAGAGATCTGGGCAAAACGCTCTAGAAGCTCGAACAGATTAGGCAGCGAGATAAGCGGCTTGGCAAGGGTTAGAATGATATCATCCGCGTACAGAGCCACTTTGTGCTCCTGCGAATGGATCTGTACCCCAGCGATATCAGCGTTACTCCGAATTTGTGCTGCGAGTGGTTCGATGCATAAGGCGAATAGCAGGGGCGAAAGCGGACATCCCTGCCTCGTCCCACTTTTAATTGGGAATAGTTCCGAGGGGAATCCCTGGTGAACTACTCTGGCTGACGGTGCCGTATATAGTGCTTTGACAGCCTGTTGGAATTTGCCTCCAAACCCAAATGCGCCAAGCGTGGACTCCAGGTATGGCCAATCAATCCTGTCAAAGGCCTTTTCCGCGTCTAAGCTTAGGGCCACACCCCGAATCTTGTTGGCTCCCATGAAATCTATTATATCAACAATTCTTCTAGTGTTGTCGGCCGCTTGTCTACCTCTAATGAAGCCAACTTGATCCGGGTGGATGAGCCCCGGCAGGATTACATTTAATCTATTGGCCAGCAATTTAGCGTAGATTTTTACATCTGTGTTAATTAATGATATTGGCCGGTAACTTTGGCAGCTAGTGGGATCCTTGTCCTCTTTATGAATTACCGAGATTGATGCCTGGAGCATCTGTCCCGGAAAGGGCTCTCCTGCTAATACTCCATTAAACAGCTGGAGCATGTGTGGAGCTAAGACTCCGATAAATTTTTTGTAATACAGATTGGAGAACCCATCCGGGCCTGGGGCTTTTGATGCTTTTAAGTTTTTTACAACCGCCTCTAGTTCTTCCCTTGTGAAGTCTCGTTGCAGAGCCTCTCGCTCCTTTCTGTTTACTTGTGGCAAGACTGCGTCTGCTAGGAATTTCTGTAGATTACTACTTGTCCTAGCATTGTGAACTACCTTCTCTCCATTATACAGCTGTTCGTAGAATTTCGCAAACTCCCCTACTATGACTTTAGGGTTTGAGGAACTCTGGCCTCCTGCGGTCGTAATAGAATGAATGTTAAAATTTGGTTTCCTATTACGGAGTCTGGTGGCTAGCATAGTGTCCGGTTTGTTAGCTTTCTCATAGAACTTCCTCTGTGTCCAACTCATGTCTTTCTCCGCTCGGGAAGTAAGGAGGAGGTTTAGCTGAATTCTAACATCCTTCAGCTCCCTCAGATCAACATCTCTACCTGTCTGGTTATGTAGAGTAGAGAGCTCATGTAACCTGTGATAAAGCTGGGCTAATTTGGCTTCCTTTTTCTTTTTCCTATTTGCCGCTATACCGATTAAAACCCCCCTAATCGTGGCCTTATGAGCCTCCCATAACAGTGATTGGGATTCTACACTGCCACTATTTATCCGGAAATACTCTGATATTTCAGATTTCACTTTGTTTTGGGTCTCCGGGATTTTGATTATTGATTCATTTAGCTTCCAGTTTGCTCCCGGGCTGGCATTACTCAATTGGGTGCATCTTAGCTCTACCGATGCATGGTCCGACCAAGTAATATCATGTATGCTTGTGTCGGAAATTTGTGGGACCATTCTGCCCGATACAAAGAAGTGGTCAATCCTACTGTAGCTGTCATGTGGGTGGGAGTAGAACGAATAACTGCGGTCTCCCTGGTGCTGCTCTCTCCATATGTCCACCAGGCTAGTCTGTTTAAGGCCTTTCAGTAATGAGCTATTCCCTTCTTTCTTATTATTTTTTTGGGACGTAGATCTGTCTACCTTTGCATTCATGACTGTGTTAAAGTCGCCCCCTAGAATTATTTGTCCCTCAGCCCATACCTGCAGCTTCTGGAAGAATGTGTTGTAGAAGTCTAGCTGACCTTCGTTTGGAGCGTATATACACGCTAATGTCATTCTGACCTGTTTAAGGAGCCCGACCAGCACCAGATACCTTCCCTTTGGGTCCCTTTTAATCTTTTCAACCTGGAAGGGGGTGTGATTTTGGAATAGGATAGCTACACCTTTCTTTTTCTCTGCCCCTGATGCTAAAAAGAACTTACGAAAGCTAGAGTCAAGAAATTTCGGATTATTACGCGAGCTGAAGTGAGTCTCCTGTAGGAAGACCACGTCAGCCCCTCTCCTCTTGAATTCAGTGAAAGCGACTCTCCGCTTACGTGGACTGTTGAGCCCTTTGGCGTTTTGCGAGATGAAAATTACCTCCATTTTATGTAGTAGTGTCTGTGTGGACCTAGAATGTAAGCCGGTCTGATCTTACCCCTGACCCTGGACATGTTCTGTTCATGGACTCTGTGGTGTAGACTCCAGAAGCGCCTATTCAACCCACCGCCTGTTGGGACTGGAGAAGGAAAGGGAAAAAACATGAGGGAAGAATACACACATAAAACACCTAAATACATCATGAGAACCGTATTGGTCTTAAAAGACCTCGGGTTCAATGCCCGGAGGAGAGATTTTCTCCCTGGACCCTCCTCCCCCTTGGTCCCTCTCTGTGGCTTCCAGAACTCGCCACAGATCTCTGGGTCAGAACCAGGTAGGTGGGATATGACCCCCCTCCTGGCGAAGACGCACATGCCTGCAGGCAGAGTGGTGGCTGCCCCCCTCCCCGCCGGCCGCTCTGTGCGTTACAAAACCTAACAACTAACTTCTCTTCTATCTATTTTATTAACTCTTATTAATCCAAACTTAAGCGTTTAACTACCTTGAGCTCGAATCATGAGCTCTTCCCTTTTATCTAAAACTGTAACTACAACTTTCCACCCTGTTCTCTGCCTGCCCTTTTAACCGCTGACCGTTTCTACCTCCCCTCATGCATTCCTCCCTGCTTCCGGGCTCGGGTGCTCTCCCTCTCTCCCCCTCCCTATAGGATCCTGCCGGGTCCCTCGTTGCCGCATTTCTGTTATCTCTCCTGGGAGACCTCCGCTTGCGCCGCTCCAGTACCCCTATGTTCTCACTCATGTTCTTTTGTCCGCTATCTACTCTATGCTATTCTTACTCAGTACATGATACTTTGCCCCTGTACTCTGCTTTGTTTATGGCTATTAGGCTTGTCTATGCTGTCTTCCCCCCTTTGTCTCCTGTCCCTGATGGGGGCCTGTGCTACCTCTTCCCCCCCCCCTCCCGCCCGTGCATGTCCCCTCCTCGAGCGGCCAGGCAACCTCCTTCTGCACCGCTGAGTCTTTTCTGCGGGACTCCGCCTGTCCTGTGATCGCCTCCCCGGCGGAGGAGCTCGCGTGCCCCCGCCAGAGGAGATCGCTGTACTCCCAGCCGGTCGCCTCGCATCTGACGTCATCCTGGCGTCCGCCCGGGCTCTTCACCGCGCCTCTCCTCCAACTCTCGTGATAGCGGGATCCATGACGTCACCAGTGTGGGCGTGTTGATCTCATTCCGCGGTGGACTGCCGAGACGAGAGGGCTGGATCGGGGGAGGCTCTCTGGGCGGGTCCATCCGGCAGAGCAGATCTTCCCGCCGAAACCCCCGCCGCCATTGGAGATCTCGCGCCCTTCCGTCCTTCTTCCTCACCATTAGGTGCATATCCGCCATTTTGGGGACCCATGCGCTGCGGCCATCTGCTGAATGCCGTCATCTTTGGACTCGGGACAACTCCGGAACCTCGGCAGTCTCACGGTAGGGGGATGTCTGGTGTAGCCTGTGTGGCAGGGTGTGTTTAAACTGCGCAACGGGCGCAACTGCAGCTCTTGAACTTTATAGAGTCTCTCCTTTATGGGCTTTTCCCTCTGCCCCCCTCCTTGCTGATTCTCCTCTCCGGCGTGGGAGAGGTGCCCTGCTTTCCTGTCGGGGAGTCCGTCCTCTTCCCCTGCTGGGCTCCCTCCGCTCCATTGTCCTGTGATCCCCGTACACCCAGTTTTTTAAGGAAGGCTGCCCCTTCTGAGGGGTGCTTGAGCACCTGCGGTCTGCCGTTTTTGATGGCTACTAGGGCGAATGGGAATGCCCAACGGTAGCGCACCTCATTGTCCCTTAGGGCCTTAGTTATGTGCCCCACAGCTCTCCGTCTGGCCAGTGTCAGCGGGGACAGATCCTGGAAGATCAACAGGGTAATCCCCTCGAAGGTAATGTGTGGGGTGGCACGGGCTATTCTGCTCACCTCTTCTTTGACAGAGAAGTAGTGGAGCCGGAGGATCACATCCCTAGGGGGGTTGGAGGGCACGGGTCTGGATCGTAAGGCCCTATGGCATCTGTCCATCCTAAAGTCTGAGGCCGGGCTGCCTGGTAATATTGAGGCCATCCAGCGGGAGAGTAAAGCTTCTGGGTCCAGAATTTCTTCTGGGATCCCCCTCACTCTGAGGTTATTTCTTCGATCTCTATTCTCCCCGTCCTCTTGTCTGGCTTCCAACTCTGCCACTCTCTGTTCCAGCGCTTGTACCCGGGAGTTTGTCTCCTTGTGGGCAGTTGAGCTAACGTCCATGCGCTCCTCCAGGTCGTTGGTCCTCGTCCCTATCTGTACCAGATCATGTCTGAGCCCCTCCACCTCTCCTCTGAAGAAGGATTTGAGATCAATTAATAGTCTTGATATTTCTTTTTTGATGACTTTTGTTTGTTCTGCTGCCGCTCTGGAGCCCTCTGCATCCTGGGCTGAGTCTGAGTCAGATACTGCTGACATCTCTGCAGTCCCTGCCTTGCTTTGGCCGGTGAAGTAGGCCCTGACATCTGACTTTCGGCGAGTCTTTTGTCTTGTAGCTGCCATCCTTTTTTGGGGTGTATTATCTTAACTGGGAAGGGTTTAGGCAGCCGTCGCTATGTTTTTTTTCTCAAAAATGCTGGTTTTGCTATTGTTTAATTGCTTTATTGTGCCGGCGGTTGGAGGAGCTGTGTGTCTATGCAGCCATCCTCAACCAGCCGCGCATGTGCATCAGAGTGGGGGGATTTTAATATGTTTTTGGGGGATTTTAATATGTTTTGGTGAGCGGGGATAGTTTAATATGTATTGGGGGGTAGCGGAGGTCTTTTTAAAATATATATTTGGGGGGGAGCGAGGGTCTTTTTAATTTGTATTGGGAGGAGGAGGGTCTTTAATATGTATTTTGTGGATTGATTGAGAGGGATAATTGACGGAAGGTGGGGGACGAGGAAAAGAGTGAGTAAGTGAGATGCAGGAATAGAGAAATACATGTGAAGTGGGGGGGGGGGGGGGGGAGAGTGAGAGGGGGTGATTGAGGAAGAAGTAGTGAGACGGAGTGGAAAGAAATACATGAGGTGAGGGGGTGAGTGAGGAAGAGGGAGTGAGACGGGAGAGAAATAAATGGGAAGAGGGTGGGAAATAGAGGGGGCTCATGAGTTGTGACATTGGGGGGGGTTCGTCAGTGTGAAATTGTGGGGGATCACGATTCCAATGACACAGGCTCTGGCTCTTGAGCCCTGCCTTCTCTCTAGCAGTGCCCCAATTGTATCTAGTGCCTTCTACACAGAACTTTGCATCCTGGGTACTCTTGTACAGCCCTAACAGTGATCTAAAGAACCCCCAAGCCGAATCTTCAGCGATGGATTACAGGAGAACGGATCGATTGGCAATTTAGCTAATCACTTGTCAGTGTACAGATTGTATTGATGCACATATTAAATGGTTTGTTTTTTATTTTTTATTTTTTTTAAACGGCAGCTTGAACTGCAGTTTTAAATCAAAAATTGTTAAATAATAAAGTAAGGGGCAACAATAAGCTTAGATCCTATGGGCAACAGAATGATAAATCTGTCACTGGTGGTGGCTGATGAGTCTGTAGGTTGGTCTCAATATCTTCTGGTTTTGCACTTCTTATTAAACTACCTTTCAAAATCCACTTAAAAGGCACTGTACGTATTTAAGAAGGATACGTATTTTGGATTTGTTTTCATCTCCCTGTAAGTTTTTCTTTGTATAAGCTCCGTTTTTCTGAACACCTGGGATTAACTCCAACTGATATGTGTGTAGCCGGTTCCCCATTCCCTCCTTACCTCCTATGCGGGAGCGGAGAAGGGGGAGGCTACGGCTACGTGCGGTCAGTAGAGGGAGAGAGAGAGCTCCAGTGCTTCGGAGGCTCCGCGGCGCGAGCGGGGGCCGGCATATTGCAAGTCACGCATGCGCAGGATACAACTCACGCATGCAGCGGCAGCCATTTGAGAGAGATGCACATGTGCAGTGGCATCATAGAGCGGCAGCCACCTTAAGGAGGCTCCGCAGGGGAACTACACTACCCAGGGGGCTCTGGGGGATATACCACGAGGGCAGTGTTGGCGAATAGGGCTCCCCGGATTCCCGATGGAAGGTGGTTACAGGAGGCAGAAAGGGAAGGTAGGGTCTAGGTGTCAGTGGCTCCCAGTCTAGGCCTAGATTATCCCTCAGGACCCAGTTAGGCCCCCACCACACACAGTTTGTGGCTGCTACAGGTAAAGGCCCCCAGATAGGGACATTTCCCCAGTAACCTTAGCAGTGATAGGCATCATCGACAGGACGCCACGCAGTGACGGCAGCCGGTGGTCTGGGACCAGACCACCCACGATAATAGACTCTTAAAGGTGAGACCCTTCAGCGAGAGTTCATCCCACACAGAGGCGGACCCCTTCGCGGTCCACTGACATCACTGGATCAGGCAGATCCCTCGTGATATTCGGTGTACCTGGTACTGGAGTGCCTGTGGAGGTAAAAGTGCACCATTCATCAGGGGTAGCGCTACTCCCTACACTTTTGGGTGGGCCCTGACACTGGGGAAAGGACATCAGGGATATTGGTGCCAAGCACCCTATGTACTTTGGGGACACTCACCTGGTGTATTGGGGTTGTGAGTTGCTATTTACTGTGGGGTGCAGGATGCATATTCTATTTTCAGTAAAACCCGTTATTGTATACCCGTGTGTGTGAATACTATTTGTATTGTTTCTTGTGAGGAGCTTATCCCGCTACGCTGGGATCCCTCGCAGGTGGAGGCGCTGCCCCGAGGCGAACAAGAGATCACCCAGCACTGAGTATATATATATATATATATATATATATATATATATATGTAGAGGTATCAGTACCGTGTTAGCCGAGCTTCAATAATCAAAAAATAAATAGATGATGCCGTTCTGTGGCTAACGAAATGCTTTTATTTGTGCGAGCTTTCGAGATACACTGATCTCTTCTTCCGGCGATGTTACAATGAATGAAGCAAGCAAAAGCTATACTATAAACAGTGTCTATTGGAATGTTATCTGTGCTGGTCCTTCCCCCGGTGTGGATGTGTTTTATGGCTGGAGGTGTCAAAAGGTTCCTGAAAGCAAGTGATGAAAGAGTGTGTATGTGTATCAGTGTGAATTAACATGAATGGAGAGCCCACAGTATATACAGTGCTTTACAAAAGGTGTGTGTGGAGTGGGAGTGGATATAAATGGTGTGGGTGAGTGTGGAAATGTGAGAGTAGGGAAGCATTGGCAGCAAAAGTGTTAAACAAACTAATGAATTCTTGGTTTCTTTAAAAACAAGATTATTATTTTTCCGTAAATAGGGACTGTGAACTAGTTTTATTCACCTTGTGCCCATTTTGCAAGCAAACAAAAAAGTGATGATACTTTGTCTACGGAATCAATGAACATGTCTCGCTCAACAACCAATGACGGTGCAGTGAGACCCAAACCAAGTTTCAGGCATCCATGCTGATCAGCATACAACAAAAAACAAAAATGCCCATAGCTACTTCCAATGTGATAAAAATACACAGTGCAATACCAATATATTCTCTTGTAAAATGGTCATTTAGTTTAACCCTTTGGCCAAAGCATATTAAGCCTGCTGCCACTTACAAGGCATGACCGAAGCAGGACCTAACACTCACCTGGGTTAAAATTCTTATTTACATGTATATTTACAGGAAGAATGATCACATTGGATCTGTCGTAACCTAATGTAATATCTCTTGTCTTTTACAAGAGATATATAGGTATTGCACTGTGTATTTTTGTCACATTGGAAGTAGCTTTGGGCATTTTTGTTTTTTGTTGTATACATTTAGCCACGCCCACTAGCACTCCTTTTGACACATATATATATATATATATATATATATATATATATATATATATATATATATATATATATTATGTGGTAATGGTTGGGGTTTCTCAGAGCTTGTTGGGAATCTGTGTATTTTGTCCATGCTGATCAGCACTGAAATATTAAAATAGTGGTTATAGTAGGTAGATTAAAATAAAGCCCTCAACCATCCGGATTTACCCTCTTAAACATGTCGTTAGCATTGTTTCAACTTGGTGCTTGCCTTTACTTTAATCAGGTTGAGAACCGTCAAGGTTAATTTGAATAACCGTCTTCTTTCCATCTTCAATGTGTATCCCCAGTCTTTCAAGGGTGAGATTATTTTGTTATAAAGCTTAACGTTAATCCATTACATCCAAATTTCAGCCATATGAGTTCCTATATATGTTATAGGACAAGTGTTCTTGGAATAACCGCAATTATTCGGTGCTTGCTGGATACCCGTTGCCAGCATGGTGTGCCTTTTTGCAAATCCTTTTATTATTTTGGTCCTTATATTAAGAATAGAAATGTCTGTATCCCACCAGATAATTTTATGCAGCCCTTATCACAGTCCATCAGTTTTTAATGTCAATGATTTAAATAAAAGCACTTCTTGTTACTCAGGAGCTAACATCAGAAGCTCTAGAAAGACCTACAGTACAATCACGAGGCTATAAAGCATTGTTCACTGATGCCTTTACTGCAAAGTTAAAGTGGCTTAACAGGTCCCAGACATCATGGGCTAAGCAGCTGTTAGGATGCGGCTTGGATGAAACACAACACTGTAAAATCAAACCTCATCTGAAAGTCTTTCCCAAATTATCATTCTCCAGTCACCCGTGAGAGCACATCTGTGGCATGATCTGCCCATGATTTATAGCTAGTGTTCTGTGCATTATTAAGTGAGTTCTCTCATGCAAACATACATTCCTTAACATAATGCTGTTAAAGTAACATTATGGTTTGCTTCTCTCAGCTCCAAGGTAGGAAATTGGCAATTCTGGGAGAAGAAAGACACCCCTAAGAACTCTGAAACCACTGTCCGTGCACCCTCTTACTGTCTTTAGAGAATGTTATACGTGGCTTTTGATGGAGTCGAATAGTGACGGGAGCTTATTTATGGTACTACGGCCCAGATTCACAGAGGTTCATTATTGACTTAATGAGGCACTAACGTAAGTTAACGCCTCATTAAGTGTTAGTGTAGTTTCCAAAGCGTCATAACACAGTGTGAAGTGCTGATTTTGTCCAGAAAGGGCATTGATTTAACTATATTTGCCGTTACTGCTAAAGTCCAAAGTGACTTATATACTATACCTCAAACACTCATTTAAGCAACATGTGGAGAGATACCTGGATATATGGTAATATGGATATGCAAAGTATATTCAAATGATTTAAATTAGCATATTTCCCAGGTGTTTTCAGTTTTGTGCACAGTTCTCTCTCCATGTGTTGTTTTAAAGAAGTGTTTGGGGAGGTATATATCTTCATCTCTCCCTCTCTACTTCCTGAAATATGGGGTTTGCAGGAGAATACTGTTCAACCTGGGGGTAAGACCTACTTAATGCGAGCCATGTCATTTGAAGCGAACGCAAGGTAGTGCTAACTTAACATGGCATTAAGCCTACTCTAATGAGATATACAACAGCTCTTGTTTGTGCATTTGATTAGATTTGTGGATAGGCATTAAACTCAGGGGAAATAACGACCATTAAGGATTTAGAGCTAACGCACCTCTGTGGATCTGGGCTTAAGAGACCTAAAAAAAGAGAAGATATTGGATCAGCTGCTTCTGCACAACACAATTCTGATTCACTACTCCAAATATTATATTATAACGGTTTGGTTTATCCTTTCGAAGTCATGTCAAGCAAGTAACCAGAAAATTGAACAGTATAGTAAATATTAGGAGAAAAAAAAATAGACTGTCATTTGTATCCAATGAGCTTGGAGAATAGGACAGATGTTTGCTCTTGATTTGTAAGGTATATGTGTAGCATCAGCGTAAAGTTTAACGAAAGAGGCACAGAAACAGCATGCATTAGCTGTACGCAGGACAGGACTCTGGGAGCATAGCATTCTTCAGACGACAGAGAAGCCCAATGCTACATCCAACATGACCGAAATACACAGTAAAATACTTATATATTCTCTTGAAATAGGGTAATTTAGTTTAACCCTTTGGCCAAAGCGTTGTAAGCTTGCGAGCCACGTCAAGGCAGACACCTGTTCGCAAGTCCTAACACTACCAGATAAAATACTAATATACCTCTATTAGGATTAAAATTCTCATTTACCTATATTAGGAGGGAGAAAATACATATATATATTTTGTGGGGGCCCAGGGGTTTCCAAAAAGAGCTTGCTGGGGTTCTGTGTTTTGTTAAAGCATAGCATTCTTGTAATAATAATCATTTAATTTCATATGGTTCTTTTTTTCCCAAAGGGACTCAAAGCACTACACAATTACATAGTGCAGGCCTCGTCTTTTAAGTGTGCCTTTTGGGGGGCCAAAACTTTGATCATCTTTCTTTCTTTCTACCGTGAATACAGAAAGGACATCCCAAAGGTGAATAAATAGCTTTTTGGCGGATCCAGTTTAAAAAGGGTGCTAGCCCCAGCTTTGAATGCAATTTGTTTTCTAAACCGAAGAAGCACATTACATTGTAGTTATTTGAGAACTTTTGCATTAACAAGACTGTGCTGCCGATCCCCAGACATCTTGTTCGCTTAGACATGAGAAACACTAACCAAATTATTAATGTGCCTGTCCATTCATGTATTGCATTCATATCTCTTTATTACAAATGTCCCTTTCCTTGAGAGCATGCTCTCTATTATTGCTTGTACTACTTGTCTGCTGAGGAAAACAAATGCTGTATTTAAATTGCCCAGTTGTAACCCCCTGCCATCTGAACAGACCTGATTTAGAGTCTTATGTGATAATAATTGGTTATAGGCCTTATTTACTAAGTGGGCCCAAGCCATAAGTTACCTTACTGCCCGTTCAACTGAATGATCCATAAGGCGCCTCATGGCAGAGCCCTGTGTGATAAATATGTCTCTATTTCCTAACGTTCCGTCACCAGACTGTAATCCATAAGGTTATTCTGAGGTATTATTTTAGGAATATCTCTATTGCACTTTATCACAAGCGACCACAACTTTGAAGGCTACATTATTAAGTCTGCATGAGGCAAAGTTAGAGATCCCCCTTATGAAGTTAAGTGACTTGAGCACGGTCTTGACAGTTTTAATATATACTACCAATTACACTGTAATATCCTGCTAAATTTGTTAAGAATCAATTTACTTGTTTCTCCCTTTGACTGTTCTTGTTTGACGCAAACACATGTAATGCTGCTCGTCAGCTGTGTAATTGACTAATTGTGTTGGTTTATGTAAAAAAAAAAAAATACATGGTACTGTATGCAAGAACAGGGAATGAGTGCGTCTTAGGATATCATCTGATAGGGAGTGATGGACATTGCTTAATAAGAGCCCTGTGGTCTTCTTTTTACAATGTGAAAATATCGTTTTAGGATTCAGGTGAACTAAATACAAATTTAAAGTTGAAAAAGTTTGAAAGTTATGTTCAACCTTAATGTACATGCTGTAATTATATCTCCTTAGCATGTTATCTATCATTTAATAACACACATGCTTCGTTCTCCAGATTTTGCCGGTTAACTAAGCGTTACATGAGGATTACATTGTGTATTATAAAGACACTATTAAAATGCTAATCTGGATAGAAGATGTATTCTCCGTCATGCATGTTAATTAGAACTCCTTTATCATCTAGTTTCTAAGTCTTCCTGTAACCCTACAAAGAAGGCTTTGGTTTTAGCTGCACCAAAATCTTAATTATTTTGTATTTTTTGCAGAGCACTCTGTATTTCCTTGGGGATCACAGTTGGCAGTACTTTCTATCACAGGGCACAATAAATCATTGCAACTCATATGGTTATTACCTTTACAACTCTGTGCTGCTCACATGTCCTGCAGGTTACTGGGTAATTATACTTGACGTTGCTATTAACTGCATGAACAGGTTATTTCCTTTGCTTTGAAAATGTGCATATTGCTTGGGTAAGGAAAACTGAGAAATATTATTTAGACCATGTCCATATGGAATGCATAAATCACCCAGTTATAGATATACTCGTATCATCATGAGTTATGGGCGACAACATCACTTGCGGTGTTTGGAAAAAGTGGTGGTTCGTATAACTGGTCACTTTTAATGACTGAAAAAAAAAATGATAGGTGCCCCAGTCCCTTCCAGCTACTCCTTTCTGATGAATGAGTTCCAGACTGTTATAATTGCAAACAGCTAACGTGGCCAGCTGTTCTACAAGGGCAGCTATTTACATCCATCATAGGTCTTTGATCATGGATAAACAGACATCAAGGAAGAGAGGGTCCAGCTTACTGTATATCCTTACGATGAATAGCAAAATGTAGGGACATTAATTTAGACGTGCATGGAATTTGGGGCTCCTTTCTTCCCATCTCTCTAGTGATCTGCTGCTGTAACAGAATATATGTTAAAATGAATGGTTATCATTGCTTGGCATTGCATCTGGAGGTTGAACTGTAGACCAAGTATTTATACAATACTCAGACAGCGTAGGTGCTTGTTTTAATCCATCCCCAACAACAGGAACCAAATGTGCAGGTACCATCTGCTCAACATTTTAGCTGCAACTATAGTAGAAAAAGAAGTTTAATGCCTATTATAACATAATTCATTGCCCAACAAAATATCTGTTGCAATAAAAAGCATGATTATAGCAATTAATCGAAGTAGTGTAACTTTGTTTATTACTTGCTTGAATTTCAATATTGTTTAACTTGCATATACTACATGTACAGTATTTAAAATAGTGCAATGAATAATTGTAGTTTTTTTTTATCACAATAGGAATATGTATCCCTGCTCTGGAGAGTTTACAATCTCAGTAGTATGTTGAGAGACTTATGGATACAGTAAAACAGTGGTTGTCGGCCTTTTTCTTTGGTTAAGGTCCTATAATTATATTGTGAAATTCTGCGGAAACCCAACCCTCTCAAATAGCGTGTCTAAGATCAGATCCATTGTAAGGAACCCCAATCCTTTCTAATAGCGCGTCTGAGATCAGATGCATTGTAAGGAACCCCAATCCTTTCTAATAGCGCGTCTGAGATCAGATGCATTGTAAGGAGCCCCAATCCTTTGTAAGGCTGCGGCCAGGGTGAATGAGAGCACGCTGGCGCCCATTTTTCTTGGTGGATTTCTGTCCTGCTAGTTGTACGCATAGGATAGTGTGTCGGGGGCATGGCCATGATGACACAGAGCTGGTTTGCCCACATTGGGCGAACCACTCACGTGATGCGCCAGCAAGCAGCAAATCAAATTGATTTACTGTATCTTGCCAAGCAGATGAGCGCCGTGCACTCACTGTAGCAATGTGTTTGATCGCGCCTGCTCAGCATCACCCTGGCCACAGCCTAATAGTGAGTCTGAGATCAGATACATAGTAAGGAACCCCAACCCTCTCTAATAGCGTGTCTGAGATCAGATGCATTGTAAATTGTTCTGTATTTGGTACTATTATCAAATTACAGTACCTGAAAATTGCAGGGAACTCTTTAGGGATGCCCGGGGAATCCAAGGACTCTTAGGAAACCATGTTTAAAAAAAAACCACTGGCTGTAGAATGAACAAGTGCAGTGAATGACATTTTACCCAAGAGTATTGGTGCGTGCGTGGGAAGTAGTCGCAAGTGAATTTTGGATGAACAACGCGCCAGCAGGATTAGCTGCGCGTCAAAAAGGGGTGGGGCAGTTTTACCTGCTGACGTGCGCCAATGTGTGCAATAACGCTTGGTACATCTGTACATTCTAGAGCTTCTTATAGTTGGCGAACAAAGACTAAATATTTGACAGCTTCTGCACCCTCCTGCGTCAAGGGATTTAACCCCTTTTGCTGCTATTGATTAAAATCTCTCTCCATATAATGATGGCATATCTCTGTGTTAGTGAAGGTCTTTACTTACAGGAAAGCAGTAGCAGAAACCATATAAAATTGAGGTTGCATATTTGAGCTGTCTGCATGTTGGGGCTACTTTAATATATATTTACAGATCACAAGATCTAGGGAGAATAAGTTCAGGGATATCTTTCATCACTACATACGTTGAGCAAAAGAAAATCTTTCCTCCTAACATCAACTCCTGCCTTAACTACTTGTTCTCTGTCGGAAGATAAGGTAGTACTGATTTGTAATGTCAGCGAGAATAAATGGATTTCGGTGCAATTCTCTTCCCTTATCCTCTCTGAACCACAGATCCTCTTCTGAGCTGCTCCTCTGTAGAGCGCAATTCCCTGGTGTGGGAGGAAAATACATTAATCTTTAAATCTTCCCCTCCATTATATTCAACATTACTATGCTGCATATGGATCATAGGGAGTAAGGGTGAAGAAGAATGGCTAAATCCTAAATCCATCTAATGATAACTTGGCACTGGTGTCCTTGTAAACTCTAGGTGATGTATCAATGTCTTCCAGCTGCAAGACTTGGACTTTTTATTCTTTTGATGAATGTGGCGGGTGTGTTTTATTTTTCTGGGAAACTCCTGATAAATTACCCCTTAACTCACATTTTTGGTTTCTCTTTAGACATATTTAGAGATTTATATAGCGAGGATTTCAAAATCTGTTCCAGGACTCTGAGCCAGACAATTATTGTATTATGATAATGGTACGATAAGGCTCTACATTATGGGTCAAGCTTTTGCATTTTCCTTCATGATGATGACACCTTAGCCAATAATGTAATTAGTACTAGGACAGGCGGTGCCAACTCCTGTCCTCAAGGGCCACCAACAGGTTAGGTTTTCAGGATATCTCTGCTTCACTAAAGGTGGCTCAGTCAGAATGACTGAGCCACTGATAGAGCCACCTGTGCTGAAGCAGGGATATCCTTAAATTCTGACTTTTTGGTGGCCCCTGAGGACTGGAGTTGACCAGCCCTGTACTATTATCCCATTTACACCTTCTTTGTATTCCTTATAACTGCAGAAAAGTACAGAGTGGTTTTCTGGGCAGCTTTTATTTGTTTCTTTGTAAAGTTTATTTATTGTTTTGTATGTGCCACTTGCAAAGATGAGCAAACATGTTATCAAGAAAAAAAAATCAGCAAATCTATAATAAATGGGCTGTTCTTAAACCACAAAGGCTGGGGAAAAAAATGAAAGGAATTTGGTTTGATGTGTGGCCAACAGTTATCGTTGGGAACTGTCAGAGAGTGAACCCACACCTTGCAAAGACCTGGAGCGGTAATACAGTCCATCATTCTGGTAAGCCTAGCCAGTGGTCAGTCATTGGAAGGAGATTTCATAGCTTTGGTGATCGATTTCCTACCATTGTTGATTAAGATCATTGGCTCTTGTGCCAAGATTGGACAGAACGTTATAATTTATTACTAATTCCTTTTCCATAAAGTGTTTGTAATTAGTACCTTAATCACTCAGAGCCAGGTGATTTGCCCAGAATTATTCAGAGATGGAATTTGGGCTCTGGAATCTCCCTCTTCTGAAAGCTTATGTAGACAGCTAGTACTTTGCAGTTCTATGTTTTAGAATTCTCTCTGCCAGCATGTAATGCTCATATAGGGAAGCAGGAGCAGGGGTTAGTAGCTATACAATTCTATTGCTTCCCAATATAGTTTCAGAACAAAGCAACACCAAAAATATATAAATAAACCATCAATTCCTATTGTACTGCTACAGCATGAAACAAACAAATGAAGACTTGCTGGACCCTTATTTATTTTCTTCTATTCACTAAACAGAATACACATTGGCATGCACCCTGTGCTGAATGTACAGTGCTTAAACAATCATTTTATTATCAGCTGGTTTTGGGTGTGGGATACTCAATGAGTGGGAATTATCATTGTTCCACACAACAGTGTTAGGAAAGCAGTAACCAAAACAATATACAGCAGATATTCCTGGAGTCTTTATTCATTGTACAGTTATTTTGTACTCCTTTCCGAAGTTGTGCAGCTATAAAGTACAGCTTTATGATGTGCCAAGTTACTTGTGTATATTCACGTTGGGTCATAGTGACCAGTATTTTACTGTTCATGCTGCTATTTAGTGGTTGTTTTAAATCCAACAGATTATACTTATCTTTCACAGCCAGATGGAGCTGTGACTCTTCATGTATCCCTGTTCAGTTGGACTCAGAATTCACATTAGTTAATGGTTCTTCACAGATTTATTCAATATGTATAACATTCTGTATATAAACCTTTTCCTTTATTTTCCCCCTCCACCCCCTCCCCTGCCCCACCTGCTTTTACTACAAAATAAATCTTTTAGGTCCAATCTGGCGGTTCTCTTCCCTCTAACTAGTACAGTGGTCAAGAGATATACATTCCATGAAACGACTTCTAGTGCCGAAAGATACCGTACAGCTTATTCAATTGAATGTAATGTAAGGTGTCTTCCATCCCCAGAAGTTGTCTTATAGAGTTATTGTTTCATCAATATGTAGCTAGTGGGGCTTTTGTATTTGCAGGTATGGAACAAATTCATAAACTTCAAATAACATCTGCTTGACATTTAGGCTGCACTTATAGTGCCTGGCGACGGCGACGCGACGTCACTCCAAAACAAATACATTGAATCCGTCGCATGTGCTTATAGTAGGCGCGATGGAGCGACGTCGCGACCAAAAATATTGTAGTCCGTGTTATTTGATTTTTTTAGACAGTCGCCACATGTGACTGTTTCTAAACCAATCACAGAGCGCCTATTGCACTCTGCCCTCCCCCTTTGTGACGTCACTGGCCTCGCTCAAAACTGAAGTTAAGCTTTCGCCAGTAGCGAGGGTGACGTCATCGGTCGCGGCGCGGGCACTATAAACGCGGCCTAATACTTGTAGTGACATTAGAAAGAACATCCTATGTGTATCAATGTATTCTGATCAGCTTGATAAAGGTCCTGTCCTTAGGACCGAAACGTCGGTGACTGTGCCTGCTTTTGAATACAATTCCATTTTTTGACATTACCAAGTGTGCTGCCTCTTCCTTACTGCATGTTCCTTGGATTTCCTGGATCTCCTGGTCTACCTGGTAAGGAGCCTTTCATTATATATGTGTGTGTGTGTGTGTGTGTGTGTGTGTGTGTGTGTGTGTGTGTGTGTGTGTGTGTGTGTGTGTGTGTGTGTGTGTGTGTGTGATTTCCTTGAGCCTCGGGTCTCTTGAAACATGATCACACTTGCAATTTTCCCAGGTTACCTTTGTATCCAGATATTATCTAAAATATATTTTTGATTATTACTGCTGTTTGAAGCAGCAAAATGTGAAATCTTTCATATATAAATAAAAAAAAATCAGTTTTGTAGTATTAGCTAATAACTGCCTTTTTTAAAATTAGTTTTAAAGCATCATTTGATTTCTATAGCAGGTTTTAACCCACCTCCCAAGCAGTGCAAGATCTTTGCAACACTTTCCTATTTGTGATAATTTGTTGCCAATATTCCAAGCAGTTTGACCTGTAAACTGTAACAATAGATAAGGTTACCTTAGTAATATAAGGATACATTGTAGCTGCTGAGTTGCACTGACTGAAGGATTCATTGAAACTGAAAGGCGACTGTGACGGTAGGGGTAGCCAGCCTCGCATAATAAAGGTGAAGCCCGGCTGGCTGCCCCAATACCGTGTGTAATGGCCGCCTCTGTGAGGCTCATTTGGCCTGAATGTATGTATATGTTTGGTGTAACCTCTTCCAGAAAAGAGCTAATCACTGTGCGATATCTGGAAGGGGGAAAACTGTATGAATTGGGGAACGGGGACTGTATCATAAAAAGCACTTTTATTACCTAGGTTAGAATGTTCCCCACACAGTTAGCAAGTCAGCATTGCCTTTTGTTTTGCCAGCATTTCTCTCCATGCAGACACAGTAATTCACTTAGCTGGGCTGCAGGCAGAGGAATGTCAGGTCGTGAAAAAGGCTGAGAGCGGCTTGGATACCTGAACAATGGTGAGTGGGGAAGGGTTGTGATTCATGTCTGGGAAACTGGATCTCGGTGCCTTTGTTTCCCCTAGACGCTGAGGCACCTACCCTGCAGGGGATATAGAGCTGGCTAAGGGAACCCTAGGCACGATTCCCATTTGCCAGTTCAAATTCCCCGCTCGCCCCGAGTTCCCTCCCCGAGGGGCGGTCCAGAGTGCCTAAGCCGTCCCCTTCCGATTGGCTGCGCCATCACGATCCGTGTTCTGATTGGTCGGCATGTTAAGTATTGCAACCGAGGGCTATGTAAGGAACACAGCCGATCAGGGAACCAGAACAATCTTTGAGTTTGGATGGAGTCGGTGACATCACGTCTTGTGGGCTATTCGAAAGTGCTATTGGAAGAATAGCACTGAGAAGCAGGACAAGAAGCTGTTCAGGGCAAGCCTACCGACGCAGGCCCCATTTGGTGAATGTTTCATTTTGATTGTGTACTTTGTATGTTTGCTGGCTTGCCAGAATAAACTTTTGTTTATTCAATTATTGTGTCCTGTCTGGTGATAGTGATCCTGGTGGATGGAGCCAGTTAATCGTGACAATGTCATTAGAAAAGATTGATGGAGAGCAGGCAGAAATGTATGCGATTCCAATGTTCGAATTGAGCAGCCCAGATCTTGTAATCTATTTGTTTAACTGCTTGACAATTTGAAATCTAAAAATTGTATGGAAATGTATCTTTATACATCTCCAAGACAGATGTATTATATGGCCACTTTGAAATTTAAGCAGCAATCCACTCTGTCCGAAAATGTTAAAATATATATTTTTAATAGCTCACCCAAGCTGTTCATTGATACCCTGACATCTGCCCCAGTTCCCTCTGTCGGGCGTCTGGGGAAAGTATGGGCTTTCTAGGTATCACGCTGTGCTCACCTCAAACAAGGCAGGACCACGGTGCTGAGGTGGGCAAGGATATAAACGCCATCCACTGTAGTCTCGATTGTAGATTTGGTCGGGGTGGAGAGTTACGGATGGTCGATATACTTGCCGGGGTCAGAGTAGGAGAGGTGCGGAAGGTTGCAGGTACTATTAGCTGTGTTCGGGTTTGGAGAGGGTAGAGTCGTCGTTGTCTGGTTGCTGAAGGTCAGGTTTGGAGAAAGCAGAATGGTCGTTTGTCCGAATGCCGAGGTCAGGTCTGGAGAGGTGCGGATCGTCGTGGAAAGCCGGGTCGGTACACAGAATAAGGAACAGCAAGACAAGGCAAGACTGTGGAGACAGAGAAGAGGTAAGTACAACGCAACTGGTTCTATGCTCAGCCGATTTGCCAGTGGGACAGCTGAGCATATGTAGGAGAGAGCGTCCAATGAGGTACCTGCAGCGTGGAGGTGTGTGCACAGTGAGGACTGTGGTCGGGCAGGGCACAGGTGCCGGGAGTAAGCCTGAGGAGGCAGACCTGTAGAGCACGCTTCCGTGCGTGCCCGTGATTGGCGCTATTTAGGTTTGGGAACCGACGAGCGCATGTGCTGGTGTAGCATGGGTTGCCCAGCGTGGGAGGAGGTGGGGGCGAGTGGCGCGGTGGGGAGTGGGGAGCATGCCGATGGCTGCGTGGCTCCCTGGGCCTCACACTAGGCATAAAATGGCCATGGGGACAAGGGTCGCTCCTGCGACCAATAGAAAATGGGCTCATTTAAATGTATACGGAGTCCTGCTATTTTCTGTCACTTTTATTGGAGGGGGTATGCAGAGGGTATAAAATAACAGGCAGGTAACATTTGTGTGGAGAAGGTGAAAAGGAATACGTTTCTGAGGGAGCAGTGAAAGGTGCATCTACTCACTTTGTCTGCTGATAGTAATTGAAAGCACACTTTCCTGTCCAGGGAGGAACAAGCAAATACTAATAAACAGAGGAAGGCAGGAGGAAAAGGCTAAACCAACTCCGGTTTTAGCAGAGGGAGGCTGCCAAGGCACCTGGCTGGGAAGCCACAAGGCGTAGCAACATTGTTGCAACTACACTGAGGAGCATTGGCTGCCTCAGAACAGAGAAGCCAAACATGCAGAGAGGTTCCAGGACATATTCTGTCCTACGGACGACCATTGTTATTGACTAAGACTCCTGCATCAGGGAATGGAAATCTCATTTTGATGTTGATGCTGCACCTGGTACCAAATGAACATTAACATCACAATTTCATCCAGAGTTGTTTGGGAGACTTAAGTTTCCAACTTGCTGAATCTCACCTTGGAGTGTTTTGCCATTATAAATCGGAAACATCACTCATTTCACGTTTTTAAATCCTACAAGCTAGAAATAAACACCGTCCTTATAATCTGCAGCTTGCCTAGAGCGATAGGGCATTACACAGCAAAACCTGAGATAAGGAAGTACCGAATTGGCAAACACTCTCAAGGACTGCTATTTTCTTATTTCATTTGGTACTATATTAAACATGCACATGTATTTGATTAAAATAATAATAATAATAAAAGTTAATAAGGTAAGGAGTTTGAGGGTTCATTGCTAGCACCTTCCGCCATCACAGCTTTGGCTCTGTCTCTGTGGCCTCTATTCAGTATGCTCTGAGGCAATTTTCTCTTTGTCCAGAAACCATTAAATAAATAGGGGCCCGTATTCAATGTAAAAGAAAAGGGATGCACTGCATTTAATAGGGCCTATGAAATATTCAAAACGTGAGCACTGACTATTGTTCATGTGGGAACCATTACATGCAAAATAAGTAGGAATCAAGCATAAAGTGAAATATATCCCACTCTAAGTGTAAAAGGGGAATTTGAAGTTTAGAGGGAGAGGAGCCCATTTTTTATATTTTACATCACCACGTCAGGAGTTCTGGATAGCATAGACAGCACTCTGGATATAGTGAAAAAAAGAGTTGTATTGAGGTCCAAATGTGATACGTGTATTTATACAGAGGTGGATTTCCCAGATGGCTGACTAGGCTCTAGCTTAGAGCGGCAATTTGTTTGGGGAAGGCAATTTTCGTGTGTTGAGATGGGGGTCGTACCTCGGCGACCCGAAGTCAAATAACGCTGTGACATCACATGAAGCATTGCCATGACAAAATGACATCATAACGTCACTACGCTGCGAAGGAGGGCCGCCCCCGAGCCTACAGGTGGCAAAAAGGTAAGTCCGCCACTGTTTTTATACACATACATACCGATGTATCCACATGCTTGGTGTCTAATCTCGTGTGCTCGCGGAGTCACAGTAAGGAGACTAATGACCGATCGGGATTAATACAGCAGGGACTCCCGCTGTGTGAATCCTACCAGGCTGCATCAGCCTGCAAGAGACGTGCTTCGAGAGTAGACAGAATCAGTCACTCTCCCTGCGCGCCTCTAACAGGCGATCACACGACTGTTATTTTACTTTATTTTACTTTAATAACACAGCATTGGTCTTCAGCGCTGAATCACATTAATTTCAGCACCAGGCACCCCCTGCTTCCCGAGTTACAGGCCCTGGTATGGAGTACCGGGAACTCTCGGTGCATTGTTTAAATGTGACCGGGACATTTAGTTTTTAAAGAACTTCGACTTCTATTTCCTCCATGTTGTTTGATATGACTCTTGTGCGCGACCTGCTTTGCCTTCGGCCTGCAAAGTGCCCACACGCTTTCCCACTCCTTTTCTTTCTGGTTGAACCTGTTATATGTTCTGACAGGGAAGCACCTTGAATAATGTGTATAATATCGTCACATGGGCATAGCCAAATGAGCTAATGGTGGAGAAAACGGTTGATTGACATGAATGCAAGACTTCACAATCACTAATAAAACTAAAGCTAACTTTTGAAGAAACAGAAGAAATAAATGACATGACTATTCTTTAAGCCAGGGGAGCGCAAACTTTTTGTGCTGCAACCCCCTGTCTTCTCTGGTGCGTCGCTCGCGCCCCCCTCCCTACCTTAGAGCTGTGTCAAATGACGCTGTGGGGTCATGTGACTCGCGGCGTCATTTGATGCCACGTTGCAATGGCGATGTGTCACAGAGCGGCTGAATCTGGGTAAGTAAAGTGTTGCAGAGGCCTCATGCGATCCCCCGGCATTTAATTTAAATGCCGTGGGGAAGAGTGCGGGGCCTCTGCAACGGCCCGTGCCCCCCCCCCAGCAAAACCTCCCGCCCCCCAGTTTGCTAACCCCTGCTTTAAGCAATTTAAATGTACAAGTCTTTAAAAAAAAAAAAAAAAAAAAATATATATATATAGTGGTTTTTTTTTTTTTAAATTAAATAACAGGACAGGCCTTTTAATTAATGTTGTTCGACTCCCCAATCTGCACTTAGGAATTTGATCATTAAAATCTAGGTAAGGAAAGTAGCTCTTTAAAGAAATAGTTCATTATTACAGTATCAAAAACATATACCTTATTATTTATCATAAAAAATAAAAAAAACAGTATTTCATTATTTGCTGAGTTTTGTATTTTGGAATGTAAGATAAATCTTCCCCCTGAGAAGGTTAACTTATAACTATGTGTGTTGAAACATTCAATACAGCATAGTCCCCCCACCCCCCCCATCACTGAAATCCCACCCTACCACTTTCTAACCTGTAGCCAATTTGCAACAGACGGATTAAGTTCTCGAAGTTGCTCAAGCATTTTTCAAAACCTAATTTGCTAGCAAATTAAAATGAGCTACATGGATTGAAGATTTTGTATGTTTCACAAGCAATAAAAAAATGAATTCTGCTCGTACTTTTTCATTAACTTTTGGCAAACGGATAATCGAAATGAGCTTATTCACCATTTCATTTTATGGGAATGATTTTTTCCCAGCAGTGCAGTGTGTGCGAGTGTGTGTGTGTATTGGAAGCTGTTCTGTTGGAGTGATGCCTTATATAGCAGCAGTGGTAAATAATATGGCAACAATAGTGAAATTATAATATTGGTACAACTTCAATGCAAACTTGTTTAGGGGATATCAGGTTCCACCCTCTTAACTGTAGTTCAATAAACTGCATTGTATGGTAGAAAATGACAAAACATTTCCATAAAGTAGACACTAAGCAAACCTTCGTAATAAATATAGTGAAATAAAGAACACAAATGAACTTGTGGCCAATAGCAATATTGTTTTCAGCAGTACTTGAGGAGGAGAGTTTGACTGCTCTAGGATTATATTAAGGTGCTATACAGACGTAAGTAGTCAAACAAAACTGCAGAACTTGGGAGAGAGTCTCCAAAGACACCTCTTACTTGTATGCACACATAGATCGGTGTGTGGCTATGAACAGTTACACATTGAACCTTTAGTTAAATCAGAGTAATGAAGATAATTAAAACATAGCATTTATTCAAATAAAAAAAAAAAAAAATTGTAAATAAAATATATTAAAAAAAGAACGGGGGAGGAGAGAATGGTATATACTGGGAGCAGGGCCGTCAACAGGGGGGAAGAGCCGGGACCAGTGTCCTGAGCCCTGTGGCTGCAGGGGGCTGAGCTATCCCTCTAGTAGCCGCTGGGCCTGGCTCTCCCCTAGCTGTGGGCCTCCCTCACTGACTGTGACACACCGAGCTTCTGACGTTAGAGCACGCCGGATGCAAGCTGGGCTCAGCTTTCAGCAGGCACTAGCGTCAGAAGCTCGGCATGGGACAGTGAGTGAGGGAGGCCGCATCTGGGGCAGAGCCAGGCCCGATGGCAACTAGAGGACCTGCAACTGGTCCCCCCACAGCCACCGGGCCATCTAGAGGCCTGGGACCATACCCAAGGTAAGTCTGTATTTTATATGTATTTGGGGGGGTGGGTGTTTTTTTTTACATTTTATTTTTTAATGTGTATTTGAGAGGTAGGGGGGTTTATATATGTATTTGGAGGTAGTTTTTTTTTTGATGTATTGGGGGTAGGGGGTTGTATGTATTTTGGGGGGGTGGATTGTTTTTTAAATGTATTTGGGGGTGGTTTTTTTTGTATGAATTTTGTGGGGGATTGTGTGTGGGGGTAATTGACAGAGTGAGAGGAGAGGGGGTGTAAGACGGGGGGAGTGAGTGAGGAAAAGAGGGAGTAAGAGTGAGACACAGGGGAGAGAAATACATGCGTGGGGGGATTGAATGAGAGTTGGGTAATTGATGGTGGAGGGGTGAGTGAGGAAGAGAGGGAGTGAGGCGGAGGGGAGATAAATACATGGGTAGAGAGGGAGGAAATGGAGGGGGCTTGTGATGTGTGAAATGAGGTGGGGGGGGGGGGCTTGCAAGACCGCCGACACGGGGAGGGGGGGGGGTTAAACTGTCTGCGACCCTGACCGGGAGGGAAACTATCCACTATTGCTAGGGTCTTTGCATTAATTTACAGTGGCAGGAATCCTAAAGTAGGGATTAGTGTAGGCTGGTAACCAAATGAGTAAGGTCAATCTTTCAAAGTGTGTAGCATAGTCTCCCCCTCCTTACCTCCTGTGAAGAGGAGCTGCTTTTTTGCCCATGCGGAGCTCCACTAGAGTGGGGAAAAGGTGGCTGCGGCCGTTTCAGATTGCCGTGCATGTGCAGTTGCGGCCGGAGTGGTGGCCATCTTTAAATGGCTTCAAAAGCCAATAGAGACTACAACCCCCAGAATGCTTTGCAGGAATAGCGCGGTGGCCATCTTGGACTGGCTCCACATAGACTGATGAACATAGATTATGAGTCCCAGAATCCTCGGGGGTGGGGGGAGGTGAGGGAGACTACATGGGCTGACCCAGCCAATGGCATGAATGCAGCCTGAAGGAATAGGAGAGCCAGCGATTCAGTCTGACGGAGGCAACGAGGAGACAGGTATTGTCCAGGGAGCAGTAGCTAGACAAGGCCTAGACCTTGCCCCTTAGGCCCCAGCTTGGCCCTGTGTCAACCCAGTGCAGTATTGTAGGGAAGGCCCCAGATAGGGACCTTCCCATTAGTTTGTAGCAGCACTACTGTGCCAGTAGACGGACGTCCACGTGGTGGACTGTGGCCTGGGACCAGCGCTGCACATGGTAGCACACAGAGGCCCTCTTCCGGCTGGAGGTTGCATTGCGGACCATGCACAAGACAAGGTCTGAGGGGAGTTGTGTTGGAGGCCCCGCATCCACCTTTTGCTATTCCTTGGTCAGCCTGAGACCAGGAAGGTAGCCACATGCACGACACATCACGGGGGAGTGGGGGGGGGGGGGGGGGGAGGAGGGGTGTAGCGATACATCACACTTGGATGGGATTGCTGGACACCGGGATTATTGGTGCCACGGCACCCTCAGTACTTTGGGGGAACCACTCAGGGTGTGGGCTACGGCCTTATACTTTTATATTGTATTGTTGTGATGTACTGTCATATCCTGCTATAGTAAATACAAGTTATATAATACATTGGTTGTGATAGTATTCTTGATATTATATTGGTTCCTATGAGCAGCAAATCCCACCTATGCTGGGATCCTCAGGTGGAGGCACTGCACATAGAGAGAGCTCACCCCAGGCTCCCAGAAGTGGAGGCTCAGGCCTCCTGTGAGTGTACAGGTATCAGCAGCATGCGTAATCGCTCGCGGTCTCCCATAGGCATAGGGAAGGGGGGTTACAAGTGGTAAAACTGTTCACCTAAGAGCATGACTTTACTTTATATACCTTGTATACAGATCCCAGAACGGTACCAGTGATTGTAATCCAAACGTCACCTTCTCAGTTACTCTTCCTATATAGAGTGTGTAATGTTCTAAGGATTCAGGTTGATTCCGCCAGTGCACCAAGTTAGCCGAACCTGCTAATAAAGGGCACTCGGTAAACCTCATATTATAGTTTGGCTATGTGAAGGTAGTACACTAGCAGCCTGCTACAGTATCAATAATTTAAGCATATTTGTATGTTTATAGAAGTAATAATGTTCATCTGTGTTATTTACCATGACATACTGTATTCCCAATGATTGCTATTGCTGTCTGTATCTGTTTGTGCTCGTCTGTCCCTACTTGTATGTCGTTCAGTTTCTGTAATCGATGTCACTCTGTACCCGCACTGTACCGCGCTGTGAAATATGTTGGCGCTTTCCAAATAAACGATAAGACTAAAATAGAGTGATCAGAGAATTCTGTTTACTAAGTATGGTATCAGGCACATGGTGGGAGGGGGGGGGGTAACATATTAGACTCATTAGTTTATCCTTTGGCAGGTTATACACATTGTGGTTGCTTAGAGGTCCGGTGATTTCAGATACAATGGCATTTAAATAAATTATTATATATATATTTATTTTTTTCTAAACATACCACTTGTGGCTTTATCCTCCCAATGACCCTTTTCTTCTTTTCATATTGAAAACAACCCTCTATCCAACTTCCACTTTATCAGATTTATCCGAGTGTCAGAGCAATGTGCAGGAAACGGAGTCTGTACGATTTCAGCAATAAGTCTACAAATTTATAGTCTGCATTGGGCTCGCATAAATCAGATTAATGTTTGGCACTGGGTACCACAGCGCTATAAATAAAAGAATGTGCCAAAAGCATTTATATGTGCTTAGCAGTTAGCATCTTATTATGTTTTCTCCATACGGCTTCAGTAATATATCTATAATACCTTCATTATGAAAAGGAAATGAAAAGAGTAACACCATACACATTCAATCTTTTGATCTGATGTTTTACCTAATAGCTGTAGGACTGTGTTTATCCAAAACCCGGTGTTTTCCACTTCTTGCTTATTCTGTGGATACCATAAAGACTTAATAAAATCAATTAAACTGTGCGCATTGCTAAAGCTCATACCATGGAATATTGCTGTCCGGATATTTAATTACCAGAACTCATTCCTACTGTCTCTGTACGTTCTCCCTACCTACCAACTAGACTGTAAGCTCCTCGGAGCAGGGACTACTCTTCCTTAATGTCTAAAGCACTTATTCCCATGATCTGTTATTTATATTATCTGTTATTTATTGGATTACCACATGTATTACTACTGTGAAGCGCTATGTACATTAATGGCGCTATATAAATAAAGACATACAATACAATATTTTGGAGTTTTGAGATAGTGTTTTTTTTTTAGATGCTTTCAAGGATTGTCTGTGTCTCCTGGGTTGTACATTAAAAACTACTTGTCGCTTTTGCAGCTATAAGAGTGAAAAGTCTAATATCGAAAAATTAGCTTTGTGCTTTGCATAATTTGTTTCTTTTTCACTGATTATGTAAATGCTGAAAGTATTGCTTGCATGCCACAGATGGAAAATCCATTAAAAAAAATCCATTTATGAATTTCCACATAACTCTGCTTTTTGGCCCATGTGGAAAACCTTTTAGAATTTAAAAAATACATGATATAAAAATACAAAGCCCTCTCTTATGGCTAAGTGAGATTACGTTTAGCTAAGGTGGTGAAAAAGACATCACTGCCAATATTTGGCATATATTTATAGCCATGGCTGGGCCAGCTATCTTTCTGCCTTCCCTGTCACGTAAGTTCTAGTAAGATTCAGACAGTGACAGGCTATCCTATGGGGCCTTTCCCCCCCTCCTGCAGCCTCTGTGAGTGGCAGAAGTGGAGATGACATGGGAGTCTGCATCTGTCCAATAAGGATGCAGAGCCTGTGCCCTCCCCTTTTGCACTATAGAGGAGGTGTCCTAAATTATAGAGATGAACCCAGCCCTCACTGGATGGAGTTCAGGCACTCCCTCTTCCTCCTTGAGGGATGAGGATGTAAGCCAAGTCTCCCCCTGGTTGGGAGGAAGACGTGCTCAGTCCCTCATGGGCTGGGTGCATTCAGCTACTCTAGTGAGGCCTCATCATTACCAGCAGGCCTGTACCATCCAGGGGCCTGGAAGCTATACTGCCAATTAATTGCAATCACTGTAAGAACATCAGCAATGGCTGCATAATAAAGACCATCACTTTTTATATATCTGGCTGAGTTGCAATCTATTGGACAGATGTATGGGGATAAAAGACTCATGGTGAAGATTGCCTTCATTTCTACTGGAGCCCACTATGGCTGGAGGTGCTGGCACCAAGAAAGAACATCATGGATCACCATGAGCCTGTCCTGCTTCCCCATGTCATCGCGGAACACTCAGCATCTCCTGAGCCAAACAGGTACCGAGCACCACACAGGACTGTAGCCAGGGCAAATCTCCCAGAGGGTGGGGGAAGCAGCGCTACATATTGTTTTACAAAATGAGGCTGGTCAAGTGTTACACATTTGAATTAGTCTGACACATTGCAAAGTAGTCTAATTTGTTCTTGATACCAGTAGGCTTTGTAGCCTTCAGTGAGGTCTACGGTCCCTCACTGCAATCACTATTCCCTTTTAGTTTCCAACACTTTTAAATCTAATATAAAGCCCCAGTTCAACTTGGTGACATACATATATAGCAGACAATATTGCTCCCGCTGACGCATTGCAGCAGAAGACCTTATGTAAAAGGATTAGCCGCATGTGGAAAAGGGGCGGGGCTACCATACTACTGCACTCGCTAGCACATGCAAGCGGACGCAATAATAGCTGCTACATCTGTATTTGTAAAATCCCTCTGTCATGTAGGGGAATATCCATTAAACTGCGGTAGTGCCAATTGCGACACTAGCTCATGGAAACTCCAATTGAATTCAATGGGAGTTTTTATGTGATTGGTACCATTGCAGTTTAATGAGCATCATTCGTAATGCCTTCATCATCATATTTAACAAATAAGATGTGTGTTAATAGCTTTAGAATGATAGACCTAACTGCCTAATTATTAAAGTACAATAACAAATATAGAATATACTGATTAATGTTTGGATGGGAAAAGTGATAGTCGGCACTGCAGAGGACTTGGTAGAAATTAGACTTTTGTTGTGAGATCAAGGTTTCGGTTCCTATTTGGACCTTTGTTAAGACTGATTAATGTGTGGCCATGTCATGATAATGACAGGCCAGTTAGAGGCCAAAATTAAGAATAAATGCAGCAGCAGGTTCACGTTTGCTAGGATTAAGTTACAGTATAAGAATGTTATTTTTTAAAAAAAAATATTTAAATCCACAATTAAATATATTTTACAATTGCACATAACAGAATAGTTGGAGAATGAAAGATTTATGATGTATTTTGGGCAAAATGTTATTTGACGTGGAAGTGGAGTCTTGACGTCTGTGAATATCCTATGCATTATGTATGTAACCCCTCCTTAATCCGGCCCCAGACCGATATCAGTTGCTGAGTTGAGGCCCGAGTCCTCTAGTTCAGACTAGTATGCCACACGTGGCGTTAGGTAAGACAACGGGACACACACTACAATCCTTTTTGCAATAGAACCGTATTTATATAGCAAGGATAGATAAACACATAGGTACTGTACCTTGTGACCCTTTACAGAGGATCACTACATTCATATATAACACATCAACATTACATGTCCCTTAAACGCTGCACAGGTCTATGTTAGTGTTTGGTGCTGCGTCCACCCAATTCTGGTTATCAAGGCCTGTAAGATGGTGCTAGTGCAGGGGAGCACAAACTTTGTGTGCTGCGCCCCCTGCCTGCCAGCCCCAGGGCTCGCGCCGCCCCCCCCCTTACCTAAAATTCAGCATCAAATTATTTATTTATATATAAAATGTTTTAACAGGAAGTAATACATTGAGAGTTGCCTCTCGTTTTCAAGTATGTCCTGGGCATAAAGTTATGATGACAAATACATGGTTACAATACATAGTTACATAAGTGAACATTATATACAATACATTGCATGCACAGTTAGAGATAATATATATTATAGGCATATGTAACAGTTGCAGACCAGATTAAAATGTGAGACAGCTTTTAGTTTGGAAAGAACAGACTGGTGGTGGATGTGAGAGTCTCCGGTAGGTTGTTCCAGTTTTGGGGTGCACGGTAAGAGAAGGAGCGGCCGGCTACTTTGTTGAACCTTGGGACCATGAACAGTCTTTTGGAGTCAGATCTCAGATTATAAGTGCTGCATGTGGTAGGGGTGAGGAGCTTTTTCAGATAGACGGGTAGCTTGCCCAGAAAGTATTTGAAGGCAAGACAGGAGAGATGAACTTTTCGCCTAGACTCAAGTGATGACCAATCTAGTTCCTTGAGCATTTCGCAGTGATGTGTGTTGTAGTTACATTGGAGAACAAAATGGCATTTTGAATTGTAGAGGGTATCAAGGGGGGTTTGTGGTGCCGAGTTGTAGTCTATGTCCCCATAGTCAATAATTGGCATTAGCATCTGCTGTGCGGTATGCTTTCTGACCAGCAGACTTAGGGAGGATTTGTTCCTGTAAAGTACACCTAGTTTGGCATAGGTTTTGGATGTTAGGGTATCAATGTGCATCCCAAATGTTAAATGGGAGTAAACCCATATGCCCAAGTATTTAAAACTAGTAACAGGAGTTAGAGTGGTATTAGCATTGGTTCTGAGCTGGAGCTCAGTTATTGGAAGCTTAAAAAAAATATTCTTGGTCCCAAATAACATTGTTACAGTCTTGCCAGTGTTTAAAAACAGTTTGTTTTGGGAAATCCAATTTTCAAGTCTAAAAAAAGTCAGATTGAAGTACGTGTTCAAGGTCGGAGAGGCTAGGGCTGTGTGCAAATAAGATTGTCATCTGCATACATTGTATTGAAGCTTCCTTCAAGCTATAGGAAGATCATTGATGAACACTGAGAAGAGTAGGGGCCACAGAACAGAGTTTTGCGGGACACCACAGGTGATTTCCAAGGGGTTGGAGCCTGAGATAGACACATGTTGGGATCTAGTCAAAAAAAGGGGGGGGTCAAGGGGTGCTCCAATCTTATGACAACTGAATCAACATTGAACAATCTTCATGGACCCCAAAATAGCAGTGTGGGTATATGATAGAATGGCCTGTGAGTCACTCATAACAATATGTAGGATGATATCCTCAGAGTAAAGATAAAGGCAGTCCAGGTTAGAGTACTCAGCTATAATGGTCAAACATAAAATAAATGATCCTTACCCACTTAAGCTGTCTATAGGGGTCCACTGTGGCGTGCCAGCCATGTAGGAAATCCAAATGTAGGTAGAACAAAGAGACAAAGGCGCACTGCCAGGGAGTCAGGTGGTGCAAAAATAGAACCCATTTATTTCAGAACATCTCTGATAAAAAACATAGCCCCAGGGGGGGGCAACAAACAACCTCCTACGCGTTTCGGACGGGTAGGTTCTTTATCAAGGAGCTGATTGGTCTAGTAGCGGCGCCTCTTCTCCTATGGGAGGTCGCGAGGGGCGGACCTTGGGAGACAGAGTAGCACTCAGTTGCCCTATGGACATGCAGCCATTCATTCTATGTTCTTCCCCTGGTGCGCGTGAACGTGGCGGGCAGGGGCGTGCCCGTCGGCTGTTGCCTTCTTTAGATGGTGACGCCTCGCGTGACGTCACACGCATGCGCGGTAGGGTTGGGACGGAGTGTTGAGTATTGCGGTTCAGCTGGGAACTGCTCTGTCAGATAGTCCTCCCGTGGTTGCGCATGCGCGTGGCTATTGAGTGCGCGCGTGGCGCGGGGGGGCGTGCCAAGATGGGGATGTTTTTAGTTGCGACGGTGGCGCCCTCTATGACATCACGCGCATGCGCAATACGGGCTTTTTGAGGTAATTCTTATCAGGTGAATTGATTTAGCCTCGTTTTATGGGGATATATAGGATACCCTGTTCATAATATGTTCCACACTCCTTGATAAAGGACCTACCCATCCGAAACTCATAGGAGGTTGTTTGTTGCCCCCCCTGGGGCTATGTTTTTTATCAGAGATGTTCTGAAATAAATGGATTCGATTTTTGCACCACCTGACTCCCTGGCAGTGCGCCTTTGTCTCTTTGTTCTACCTACATGTTGGGATCTACCTGATAGGTAGGAATGAAACCAGTTTAAAGCATGCTTCCCTATTCCAGAGCACTGGAGTTTGTTAAGCAGGATAATATGATCAGCAGTATCAAAAGCCTTTGCAAAATCTAGGAATATTGCACCAGTGAGGTGTCCCAGTTCCATTCCACACTGGATTTCATTGCAAACTTTTAGCAGGGTAGTTACCGTGGAGTGTTTGGGGCGAAAGCCGAATTGGCTAGGGAAATATGTCTTGGTATAGTAATTGCTTAATTGGGAGTGAACACATTTTTTCATGAATTTGGATAGTATTGGAAGAAGAGAGATTGGCCTGTAGTTTGAGACAATGTTTTTGTCCCCACTTTTGAAGATTGGGACAACTCTGGCAGTTTTCCATGTATTAGGGATATGTGGGTAGTGACATGGGCGTGACATCACGTGACCCATGGCGTCATTTGACGCCGCGTTGCTATGGCGACGCATCGCCAAAGACAAAGGTAGGAGACACTGCAGAGGCCTCACGCGATCCACCGGCACTTAATTTAAATGCCATGGGGAAGAGCGCGGGGTCTCTGCAGCCACCGCACCCCCCCCAAAAAAATCTTGCGTCCCCCACTTAGTGCACCTTTGGAGTTCGTGAATGCGGATAGTGTAGTAGGCCTGTACTTCGCAAAATGCTTTCGATACCACTTTTAGCTAAAATCATTACGGATCCCCTCCGATGGTGCTCGCTCATCTCTGCTGCTTTCACTCCGGTGATCTGCTAGCCTCCATGCTTGATCTGCTCTTCTCCCTTCAGTCAATGCTCACACTCTTTAGAGGAACATCGGTTGCCCCCGGGTCACACGGAATAAGTTCTGAGATCAGCCAGGCTTGTGCAGATCTTCCTTCCACATGTCCTGCCAACCCCTCCTAAAGGCTCCTCTTACCTTACTGCCACCTCTTCCACAGCCTTTGCTTTTGGCTGATACTATGTCCATCAGTCACTTGTCCATGGCACATGGGAGAGGAACCTGATGGAGTAGTGCAAGTATGTTGCCTGCATCAATGTCACACCTGTATGCCCACAGACCAAGCTAGACCCCAGTACTGAGGTGGGAACGGTATGATACCACACACCCACAGCAGAGGGAGCGAGCCCGGAGTGTGGTATAGCGTTGCTGGGCCTGTAGGAAGATTTGTTAGAGTATACTTGCAACACTTGGGGATGTCCGTAAGAATAGTCGTGTCCGTTTGCCAATGTTCAGGAGTCCAGCGGGTAGAGTCCTCAAAGGGTAAGCTAAGTCCTAGGAAGCCAGAGATAAGCGAGGTAGTATGCGTAGCAGGGTTAACAGGGATACCAGAGAGCAGAGTTGTCCAGGACAAGCAGGGGTCAAAGCCAGGGAAATCCAAGAAAGCACAGGAGCAGGAAACCACAGGAACGGAGAGGGAGCACAGCATAGGACAGGTACACACAGGGAAACAGGAACTATGCAGAGCGAGGAAGAAATGGACAGACAGGGATTATAAAGGAAGGTGCACCAATGACAGAGAGGGGAGGAGTAGAGAGAGAAGTGGGAGAAGGTAGAGATAGGTCAGGAGGAGACAGAAGGGGCAGTCAGAGGAATGGCCTGTAAGGCTTGGGAGGCGGAGACTGGGGAAGCCTGATAAGAGGAGTCTGTGCGCGCACCCCCTGTAAGCTGGGGATGCGCGCACACTGGCTGCAACACAGGAGCGGCCCGCACGGAGCAAGGGAAGACCGCAGGAGGGGGAGGAAGCCAAGAGGAGGGGAACGCGCGTGCGGCCTGCGCCCGTGCGATGGAAAGCAAAGGTAGAGTGAAGGGATCAGGTGAGTCAGCGGAGGGGCATGTGGGCGCGCCCCCCGTGGGCTGAGGGAGCGCACGAGTCGGGCGCGTCACCAGGCGTGCGGAACGCCGCGCCGCAGGGAGGAGGCAATGGGACGGATGCCACCACAGGGGATGGTGATGCGGGTACTGCGGGAGAGAGGGAACGGGGAGGATCATAGCAGGGACTCAGGGAGGGAAGGAATCTCCTGAGTCGTCACAATCACATAGGATGTTATATATGTAACCCTCTTTTTTATTCTGTATCTCCACCTATGCACTTGGCCCTGAGGTGGGCATCTGAGTCCTAATGTCTGTAATATACATACCACACGTACGTGGAGCCAAACAATGGGATACAACTACCACAAGACTTTGTTATACAACGAATTTGATTATACATAAATTGGGTAGCAGGATTCTTGTGATACTTAGAAACAGGATCATCACATACAAACCACAATACTTCTCAATTCGTTTCACATACATTAAACACTGCGCAGGTGTATGTTTGTTAGTGTCAAATAAAATGCCTCCCAATCCTGGGTATTCAGGCCTATATTTGAGGTGCCGTCACACCGTTGGAGCTCATGTTTGTAACCGAGTGTAGCAGGCCTGTACTTCTCAAAGTTTACCTCTATCGGCTGGCACTCCTCTGGACGACTCCCAATTTAGTCTGTCTGGCTCTTTAAGCTGCTCTGTCCTTTCAGCAACTGTGCTCTCACTCACGTGCAAGTCCTATCCCACTGGTAGTTCTTGATTGAATCTTACAGGCCTGCGTAGATATCTCTTTTCTTGTCTTTACCACTCCCCTTTCAAGAATAGAAAGGCCAGATTAGACTTTGCCAAACAATATCTAAAAAAGCCATCCCAGTTCTGGAACAGCATTCTGTGGACAGATGAAACGAAGATCAACCTGTACCAGAATGATGGGGGGGAAAAAAGTATGGAGAAGGCTTGGAACGGCTCATGATCCGAAGCATACCACATCATCTGTAAAACACGGTGGAGGCAGTGTGATGGCATGGGCGTGCATGGCTCCCAATGGCACTGGGTCACTAGTGTTTATTGATGATGTGACAGAAGCAGCCGGATGAATTCTGAAGTGTATAGGGATATATTGTCTGCTCAGATTCAGCCAAATTCAGTGAAGTTGATTGGACTGCGCTTCACTTTACAGATGGACAATGACCCAAAACATTCTGCGAAAGCAACCCAGGAGTTTTTTAAGGCAAAGAAGTGGAATATTCTGCAGTGGCCGAGTCAATCACCTGATCTCAACCGGATCGAACATGCATTTCACTTGCTGAAGACAAAACTTAAGGCAGAAATATCCACGAACAAACAACAACTGAAGACAGCTGCAGTAAAGGCCTGGCAAAGCATCACAAAGGAGGAAACCCAACATTTGGTGATGTCCATGCATTGCATACTTCAAGCAGTCATTGCCTGCAAAGGATTCTCGGCAAAGTATTGCAAATGCACATTTTCTTTATGATTGTGTTAATTTGTCCAATTACATTTGAGCCCCTGAAATAAGGGGACTGTGTATGAAAATGGTTGCAATTCCTAAACGTTTCATACGATATTTTTATTCCACCCCTTGAATTAAAGCTGAAAGTCTGCACTTCTATTGCATCTCAGTTGTTTCATTTCAAATCCATTGTGGTGGCATATAGAGACAAAATTATCAAAATTGTGTCAGTGTCCAATTATTTCCGGACCTAACTGTACATGTACCTTTATACATCAGGTTAATAAAATGTTATCCAAAATATTTCTAAGTCCCTCTTGTGTTTTGTTTTACTGAAACTATCTGCACGTTCATTCCCAGAGCTCTACGAGCTTCCTAACAGAAGTTAGGAAAAAGTTGGTTCAAAAAATGCTTAGACACAATCTCCTGGCTCCGTATTCTTTCAGTGGAGCCGGACTTAGAAAATATTTTTAGCCTCGTCACCTTGTTGCTAGTGGGAGATATTCCGAACCGACATTCCTGGTTCTGGGGGTTGGACCATATACTGATGGGGACCCTTACTATACTGGGGACCTCTTGAACGTACCCAGGATGTGATTTATCCCCATGCCCCGTTTAACCTTTCTGGTCTGTGCTAAAGCGGAGAGACCTGGTGGTGAGTCCCTTTCTCTTTCATGTTTGTTTTTACCACTGTGATTTAACCTTTCCCTCCCTCTCACCTTTCCCAGTCTCTCTCTCAGTCTGCAGCCCCAGCTTCACTTCGGTCACTGACTTTCTAGGCTGACATTTATTTTATACAAATACCTTGTAAAAGTAATTTTTAATGATTACTATATTTTTATCATTCATATAGTTGATGGAGTGCTGCACACAGTGCTTAACCTTCTTGCTACTCCCATATTATATTCCTGTTTTGCACCATTTAACTACCTTTTTTTTTGGGATTGAAGATTGTTGGAAAAAGAACTTGGCACCTGGTGCAGTGAAAGGAGTTCCAGAGGTAGGGAGAGGTGAGTGAAAAGAGTTTAAAGGGGAAGAGAGAGATGGAAACAAGTGGGACAGAGAGAAGACAGCCTTGAGCAGTATGCAGGAGTTTGAAGCTGGTAGATACAGTAGAAAATGTGTACAAAAGGAGAGGGGGAGAATTTTGAAGCTGGTCAAGAATGATTGCAAAGACAGCTGAGCTATCACTAAACGTATGAATCAAATTGTTTTCAAATATACTGTACCAATAAATGCTTTAGAGTAGGTAGAGAATGTGGTATTTGTAACACTAATTGTAAGAGACATCTTTTACAATACATCTTTCTTCTACAATATTGCCAAGATAAATATGCCTTTAAAGGCCAGCTGAACATAAAACAGGATTTATGCATTAAATCATTTAAAGTCAAATTTACTTGCCTTTGCTCTTGAAATGGATATCAGTTTATGAGCTTGTACAGGTTCCCCTGAATGTAAAATAATGAACCAAGATTTATACAGCTAAACTATTCTTATGTCAGGTGATTTATTTATACTTTGCAAACGTGTATGTAGCTCTGTAATTCTATTGAAAGCAATTGATAGTCTATATAATAATATTTCCTAATGCTGTTTTTCCTATGATTAGAAAGAATCCTTGGATGTTCAGTACAAATGCTATGTTGTGGAAAATATTCTGGGTCTCTTCACCACAAATAATATCACATATCTCAAATTCGTGTAGTTGGTATTTCGCAACATGACGGTGTGGCTAGGTCTCCCTCTGGGCTTCCCCCTCGCCCCCCCCCCTTAGTTCCCTGCTTACCTCCGCTATAGCGGGGGAACCACCGGCATGTGCAGGGAAATGCCACCATCTTCAATATGCGCGCGCATGCATAGTATGTTTCACGCATGCACATTGGGCAGTACAGTGCGGCGGCCATTAGGAGGTTAGTCAAGCATGTGCAGTGCATCTTAATAATGGCAGCCATTACAGAGCAGCTCCGCAGGGGAACTACAATCCCCAGCAGGCCCAGAGGCTGCGAGTCAGATGTTGAACTACAGCCAATAGGGCTCCAGGATTCCCCTGCTGACAGAGTTGTTACATTTGGCACATTGTGAGCCACGCCAGTCGGAGCTGGGACACAGAAAGGTGAGGGTGTGTGTGCAGGGTGTCAGTGGCCCCTGCAGTAGGTCAGAGATCACCTATAGGCCCCAGCTAGGCCCAGACCCACCTAGATTGTGGTTACTACAGGGACAGCTCCCTAGATAGGGACATTGCCCCTGTAGTGTATGCAGTGTCAGGGACACAGCAGCAAGACGCTGCACAGTATCTGCGGCCTCTGGACTGGGACCAGACCACCACTAAAAAGACTCTTCTTGGTGAGACCCTCCAGCTGGATACCACCGCATGTAGAGGTGGACACCATCGTTGACGATGACGGCGTGGGACAGACGGGCCCCCTTTCTTCAGTCAGCAGGTACCAGGTGCTGGAGCACCTGACAGGTACCTCAACAAGTGCACCAACTCAACAGACAATTCCTGTGGGTAGTGCTATCGCATACTTGGGGTGGGATTGCTCCTGTGGACACCAGGGTGGTTGGGTGCCCAGGGCCCCTCAGTACTTTGGAGGAAACCTCGCCATCGTGTAGACAAGGTGGTTGGGGGACACTGTGGGCTTACGGCCATGCAAGGCCTACCTTGTATATGTTATTCCAATATATAATGTTCTTAGCTGCATTCAGTAAACCTGTTATATATACAAATGTGTGTATTGTATTGGGTCCTGTGCAAGGGGTATCCAGCAGTGCTAGGATCCTTCACAGGTGGAGGTGCTGTCACTGGCCGAACCAGGTACACCCCAGGCTCCCGGCAGTGGAGGATCAGGCCTCCTGTGAGCCTACAGGTAACAGCGCACCACCCTCGACATGGCGGAAAGGGGCTACATTTGGAGGTGCTGCTGAGATTCAGACCTGGGGTGCCCAAACCAGCAGCTAGATTAAACCAAGCCAAAACAAAACCATGTTTGTGCCCTCAAAACATGAGGTCTGCTACTGGGCCTTGGCGCTTCACGAGTGTCCCCACCACATGGTCGCGGTGGGTGACATTCCCAGCATGAGATTTGCAATCATCTCAAACAACTTCCCGGCCTAGCCAATGCATGGCTCATAGGCTACAAGTATGACACTACGTACCAGTGGAGAATGGTACTAGCCTAGTGCGGCCGTAGCGGCGCAACTCTGATAACCACGGGCAGATGCAGTATTGATTTTTTTCCGGTATATATTGCGATATTTTAGCGCTCGTAATATTAGCATTTTATTAGCGCTGTCTGCAATACTTCAATACCGTCTAAAAACTCAGGGGGGCGTTCGCGAGCTGTAGTCTTCAAAGTCTAATACTTTAGCAGTTCAACCTACAGTACGTCAGTACACAGTCTGCGTGTGCGCGCGCAATAATTGTAAATTTGCATATTTATACATGCATGTGCAGTGCTGTATGTCTCATTTGAACATTGTTGAAACGCATAGGCGTGTACTGTAACAGTATCACATTTCGGCATATACAGCGCTCTCCCCTCGCTCGCCCCCGCACACACACAGGATAATTTACTGCACTGTAGTATTTCAACTTCTTATCTTATCTACTGTACAGTACACCTCTCCCATACCATTCCTTTGAATGTGTGTCTTTCTGGTTTCAATCACATTCCTGCTTGCTAGCTGATGATTACTGCGCATGCGTCTATAACTTCACCACTGCTTGCTTGCGAAGTTCAAGAGTAAGTGACCAAAAAAAAAAATATTTTTTTTTTCTCGTCATTTTCTATTTTTTTTTTTCTGTCCACAAGCCTGCCTAAACCATCTGGATATTACGATATTCAATCTGTGCTGTAGCTTTTGACTGCGACACTGTGCGTTTGACTGCACATGGTTGATTTGTGTGGTTTTTATGTATTTGGGGGTGTGGGGATCAAATTATTATGATGACCTGCCTTTTGAAAATATGTAATGTCTTTGAACTACAGTACAGCTAATCCTTCATGCAGCTGTACCCTGTACTCCCCTCCCCCACGCACACACACAAGGCTCGCTCAAGGATTTGAACCTCTTATCGACACCTCTCCAGAACCATTTCATTTCTAAAGCTTGTCATTGTGCTTTTAATCGTCCGTCCCTAGCCAAGCATCACCTCTCTGTGCCTGCGTGTAATCCTCTTTGGGAAGGGAGCTACATAGCTGATGATTAATGCGCATGCGTCTATAACTTCACCACTGCTTGCTTGTGAAGTTCAAGTGTGAGTGACCAAAAAAATAAATAAATAATTTTCTCGTCATTTTTTATTTTTATTTTCTCCACAAGCCTGCCTAAACCATCTTGATATTATGATATTCAATCTGTGCTGCAGCTTTTTACTGTGACACTGTGCGTTTGACTGCACATGGTTGATTTGTGTGGTTTTTATGTATTTGGGGGTGTGGGGATCAAATTATTATGATGACCTGCCTTTTGAAAATATGTTATGTCTTTGAACTACAGTACAGCTAATCCTTCATGCAGCTGTACCCTGTACCCCCCTCCCCCTCTTATCGAGACCTCTACAAAACCATTCATTAATTTTCCTATTGTTGCCTTTGAGTCACCTCTCTGTAATCCTCTTTGGGAAGGGAGCTAGCTGATGATTACTGCGCATGACTAACCCATACACCCCCCAACCCTTTGAGGCTTTGTTTACGGTAACGCTTGTGATAATCCCTTCTCGAATTTGATATGTAAATCTGATTTGCACAGCACTGTGAAATTGAGAGTTAAAAAAACCATTATCTGATTCATGTTTTTCATGCAGTAAATTACCACTTTTTGTCATTCTTTCTTTTTCTTTGGTGTAGGGGGGGGGGGCGGGGGTGTCAATGATTATATGATTATCATGAATGTAAATAAATATTTATTTTATTTTATCAGGAACAAAAAATACAAATATACAAATAATCATGAATAATACAAAATGCAGTCTTTATTCAGTTCTTCTGTCAGTTGAAAATTGAGGGCCAGTGGATAATCATGAATAATGCACATTGATAATAATATTAATTAATAATATATAATATATAACCGTATATATAATAATATAAAATTTTCCGTCTTTATCATCTTCCTCATTCTGTGTAGTTCATTGAGAGAGGGGAGGTTTTGTATAAATCATGACTGTAGTTTAGATAAAACCATATGGAGTATAACGCTCACTAATAAGTGTAATTTTGAGGTTTGTATTTATGATTGTAGCCTAAGATATCAAGTGGTACTGATACTGGGTGCTACCTATGTGCTAATCTGAAATGTATTTACAAAGAAGGAGGAAGGCTTCATATTGTAAAGACTTTCTCCAACAAGGAGCACATTAATGGTGCACACCTAGGCTGTTAAAACGTAACATTTGTTTTGCTTGAATAAAATAATAGTACACATCTATATTAATAAACCTAATGTCAAAAAATTAAACTGTGTGTATCGTGTTATTAAAAATAATTCAATGGGGGGTGCCAATTATGTGGATAGTATTGTCATCTTAGATAGGGACAGCGCACGGAGTTGTGGACAGTCATCTGGGATCAGACGGCTGGACATCTCGGCGTCCGGAGGATCCGAATGGGAGCAGCGGACCCTTTGTGAAGAGGCGCCGGTCACCGCCGTGACCGGGAGGTACTATTGTAATTCACGTGCACCAACATCGGTCATCAGGCGCTGATCCCGCCTAGGAATAACTCTAGTAGGACACTAGCAAGTGGCTATCGGACTGCGTAATTAGCTAACCTCTTGCAAGGACAACACTCTATAGAGCGTGGCAGGGCCACAGTTGTACAGGACATTTTCACTAGGAATGGGGCTGAGCCGCGTAGTACAAGGACTTCAACGTATAGAGTATAAGTATAGTGTTATAAGATAAGTGTATGCATATTGGGTTATTGCCACAGTTCATATAGAGTATAAGTTTATGATTGCGCACAGTAAACTTGGTTGCACGCATTGTTGGTGTGTTTCTTGCTCAGGGCGATCTTACGTAACGGGGATCCTGAGTAAGTGGAGGCGCTGCACTAGAATCCTTACACCAGGCTCCCAGCTAGCGGAGGCTCATATCTCCTGGAGCCGCAGGTTAAGTACAGCACTAGTAGTCCCTTAGGAAAGTGTTCAGAAAAAGGGCTACATTTGGAGGCGCTGCTGAGATTCAGACCTTGGGTGCCCCAATATTTTTTTTCTCTCAAATTGTGCAACAAGTATTCCACCATGGCTGTGCCCTCGCCGCTTGAGGTGCGCAAGTGGGCCCAGCGGCATGAGGTCCCTCTGACACGTGTTTTTAGCCTGGGGCATGTCCCCGCCGTTCTCTCACTCGGCACTGTAACAGACCATGTCAGAAAACTCCCGCTTATGGACACTGCCCGAGTGCAAGACCACTATTATGATCGGGACCAGTTATGGCGCAAAATATTATATGTCACAGAACAGGACATATGCCCCGAAGCTCTGCCCTTGGTACTACTATTGCTTGAGGCCCCCGGCGTACGCTGTCCCATAGTGCAAATGGACCCCAACGAACCCCTGGCCGCTTCTACCCCCCAGAGGGGGTACCCCAGCTCGTTAGGTACCGTCGCCGGCAGCTTCGATCGCACCCCTGAAAACAGTTTGCACCCGCGGTGGCCTGCTGCAATGGGCCTGGGCGCTTCATTCACCCCGTCCGTCCTGAGGCCCGCTCCGAATAGACTCAGTATGCCCCGACTAGATGCATACTCCCCCGCCAGGGGTAGCCTAATGGATAATGCTTCTATCCCTGTGCTCGCAGAGGCCCTCCATCACTCCACACAGGCCCACCAATACCGGAAGTTAAAGGCGTTTTCAGGTGACAAACCCACACCTCAGGGAGAAGTTGGATTTGAAGAGTGGCTGGATCACACGGAACAGGTACTGCCTGAATGGTCCTGCACTGACGCCGTCCGTCGGCAGCGTATCGTGGAATGTCTCCGACCCCCAGCGTCCCATATGGTGCACTGGTATCGGGACGATCACCCGGATGCTGATGCGGCGGGACTCATTTACTGCCTTACCAAGGCCTTTGGGGCCCCTGTGGATGTCTATGCCCTGATGGCCAAGTTTCATGCGTTGGCCCAGAAAGAGGGAGAAATGGTGTCCGACTTTCTCAGACGTCTGCATCTGGAACTGTGGACCCTGGTGAGAAAGGGCGTGGTACCAAAAGTGGATGCCGACGGATTGCACTCTACCCAGCGATTGAGGGGACTCCTGCCTCTGCATCCGGTGTCTGTACGCGTCAGCGGCTGCCTAGTACCCGGACAAGCCTTGGCGTTCAGTGATCTAATGGACCGAGTACAAGCGCATGAAACTGTACTGCTGGGGCGTGACTTAACCCCTGGAAAGAAGGCATCGGGTGGAAGCAAGGACACCAAAAAGCCAGAAGCTAAAGCCGAGGCCTCGGAAAGCGGGGACCCAGACAAAGAGGGTTCGGAGGCGGCGACCGCTGCCCGGCACCGCCCGGTGTCGGGGCGAAACTCACCTCCCGCCCGATGTGACACCTACCTCAATCAAATCCAGTGCTACACGTGCGGGAAAATGGGACACCTTCGGGCGCGTTGCCCCTCCCAACGGAGAACGGCGCCTCGACCAGCTCAGTCTATGCCATGCGCCCCCCAGGACGGTGGAGCCGTGGCCCAGCCCTCAATGAGCAATCGGATCGGACCCGCTGCCATCGTTCGGGTAGTAATTGAAGGCTTCAATGCTTTGGCATTGATGGATACGGGATCCCAGGTGACCATAGTGTATCAGCCCTTCTATGACCAACACTTACATCGGCTGCCGCTGTTATGCGCTGACTCCTTTCGGTTGAGGGGGCTTAGCCACGAAGATTATCCCATCGATGGAGTGGTAAAAGTACATCTGGACATTCCCCAGCTGAACACCGGTAAGCACCACCCCATGGAAGTGGAAGCTAATGTCCAGGAGCTGCGATCCTTTCTGGGGTTTTGTGGCTATTACCGACGTTTCGTGGAGGGCTACTCAAGTAAAGCCAAACTTCTGAATAACCTGTTAAAGATCTACCCTGAGGATGCCGGTCGGAAAAATGTCACAGCGCAAACTCCTTTCGGAGAGAGGTGGACCCCGGCTTGTGAACAAGCGTTCCTCAAACTGAAAGCCAGTCTAACACAGGCCCCGGTACTGGCCTATGCCGACCCTGATCGCGAGTATGTGCTACATGTGGATGCCAGTTTTAGCGGATTAGGAGCCGTGTTGCACCAGAAACACGACACCGGGCTCCGCCCCGTGGCGTACGCGAGTCGAAGCTTGACCCCCAGCGAACAGAACTACCCTGTCCACAAGCTGGAATTCCTAGCCCTCAAATGGGCGGTAGTAGACAAGTTACATGACTATCTGTATGGGGTACAGTTTGAAGTGCGGACCGACAATAATCCCATGACGTACATTAATACGTCCGCCAAACTAGATGCGACCGGTCACCGGTGGTTGGCGGCGCTGGCCAACTACTGTTTCAACCTCAAGTATAAACCAGGACCCACCAACGGGGGGGCCGATGCCTTGTCATGAAGACCGGGGCTTCCACCTGTCCGAGATGAGGAGGTGTGGGAAGAGATTCCAGGGCCTGGTATACGGGCGCTATGCTCTACAGCCGCAGTAGTCGACAATCAGATCGCCTTTTCGGAACTACGAGTAGCCGACTCATTGGGGTGCCAACCCTGGGCTGTCCCGCGGGCTTACCGAAGCGGGGACGGAATGAATATTACAGAAGACAAGATTATCCCCTGGAACAAGCTAGTGCAGTATCAAATTCAAGACCCTGTGGTAGAATTAGCTCGACAAGCTTTGCAGCAAGGGAACCCCTCTATTCTTAAGCAAGCCCCCAGAGAATTGGTGAAACTCCTGTTAAACGAGTTCGGGAAATTCGAACTGGACAATTGCCTCCTGTATCGGGTCATACCCTACCATAATCATCCCGACCGACGACAGCTATTCCTGCCCAAGATTCTGCGGAATATGGTCCTTGGGGCCCTACACGATGATCATGGCCATCTAGGTGTCGACAAAACATTCGGGTTAATTCGGGACCGGTTCTACTGGCCCAAGATGAGACTCCGTAGAGGTTCACTGCCGACAGTGTACCCGTTGCATACAGAGAAAAACCTTACCCACTCGAGCTGCCCCCATGGCGCATTTGAAAAGCTCTGGCCCCATGGATTTGGTGTGTATTGACTTTTTATGCATCGAGCCAGACTCCAGGGGCATCAGTAATGTACTAGTGATTACGGACCATTACACCCGATATGCCCAAGCATTCCCCACCAAAGATCAGCGAGCAGTGACTGTGGCTAGAGTATTATGGGAAAAATACTTCATGCACTATGGGTTACCGAATCGATTACACTCGGATCAAGGCAGAGACTTCGAGAGCACTCTCATTAGGGAACTGTTGAAGTTGTTAAATATAGCCAAGTCACGAACGACTCCGTACCACCCTGAGGGGGATGCTATGCCTGAACGGTTCAACCGCATGCTACTCGACATGCTGGGGACACTAACTAGCTCTCAGAAGACAGAGTGGAGCAAGCATGTGGAGACACTGGTGCACGCATACAACTGTACCCGCCACGAGTCTACCGGGTATACCCCCTACTTTTTGATGTTCGGATGGGAAGCGCGACTACCTGTGGATGTGCGACTGCGGATATCTACCGACGGGGTATCCAACCGCACGCATTTCCGATATGTACAGAGACTGCAAGATAGTCTACAACAGGCGTATAAATTAGCGGAAAAGACGGCGGCACAATTAAATGCGGGCAACAAGAGGCGCTATGACCACAAAGTGAGACATAAAGAGATTCGTCCGGGGGATGCTGTCCTTCTGCGTAATTTAGGCATTCCGGGGAAACACAAGTTGGCTGATAGGTGGAGAGATGGGGTGTATGAAGTAGAATCACAGATGTGAAAAAATATAGTGCGCTACTACAATCAATAAAAGTGAGGTGATATAGTGATGTACAAAAAGAGGTGACCTTTAAACACGTAGAGTATATGGAACATCTGCAGCTGTGGCACCAGGGATGGCTCAAATACCCCCTAATAGCAAACAGAAATACAAAAAAACACAGCGCACAACGCTCATAGTGCATTAAAAATTATATTAGTAACCACAAAATAAAGGTGAGTATTAAGCGTACATTTAGATAGAAAAAACAATCATTTCAGGGTTAATGTTACCCAAGCACCAACGGACGCCAATAGAGATGTCGTGGCTCTCTCCTTCTCAATCCCTCAGCCTCGGGGTAGGGCCAGGGTGGTCTTCCGATCGGTTAGCTGTTAGTACAGCCCTCAGCCTCAAGGTAGTACATAGGAGGTCTCCAGTTCAGCTGAACAGCAGTACAGCCAATTCGCCGTGCCAAGCAATAATGTCTCTCACTGTTCCAGTCTCTGTAGCAGCGGAGCACACGCTGTGGGGCGTCTGGATTCGGCGCTTCCGGGTTCGTGACGTCACACGATCGCGACTGAGCGTCGCAGGTTAGCAGAAGCACCGGGCTGGTTCTCACGGGGTGGTTGGTAGTGAGGGTTCACAAGTAGTCTTTAGTCCAACGCGTTTCGAGACCCCTGTGGTCAGCTGATGAGGCTGGAATTCGCTTAGGTACATGCAAGCTTGCTGGAATCTGTACGCAAAATCCGGCCCAGGCTGCAGGTATCCGGGCGGGGACAGACAGCAAGGGTTGCCGGTCACCAGGTTTTCACTGACGGTCGTACCGTTATTGGAAGCCGGTGCTGGCGCTGGCGCATTGCTTGCCTGCGACTGACGTTTCTTGGTTGGTTTTAACATGACCTTTCGCCTTTTGAAGTCTCCATGATCATAGATACGGGAAAAATCCGGTGATACACACCAATACCCTCCAATAACACCGGGATCAATACGAAAAAAACACGGATCGATACATAACCTTTTCCTTATTGCACGCTTCCACACATGAGCATCTGGTAAAAATTTGTAAAAGTCATGGTTTTCGATAAAATATTGATAAATTTGACAAACTGTTGCCATCTTATCATCTGTTGCATTAATCGCGGCCCATATTAAATAAGCGTACGTTCTGTTGGGTTTTTGGAACACGGACTGCGGTGGTGCACTCATGTTGGGACTGTCAGGACAATAAAACACCAGACACTGTGCATGTGTTTTTTAATACTGTATGAAAAGCCTAAATTGATACAAGTAGTAGGGAGGCATACATTATGTCAAACTTTTTTTGACAGGTGCCATGCCCCCTTTTACCCTAAGCCCCGCCCACATGTCCCGCCCTTCCGTATCCGGTCCCGCCCTTCCGTATCCGGACCCACCCCCCGCCCCAATTTTTTGAGGTTGACGCCCACTGCGCCAAAAAAACGTGGTTGACGCCCTTTGCGCCAAAAAAATGTGGTTGACGCCCCCTGCGCCAATTTTTTATTATGATGTGTATTTTTTATTCTTTTTTTTGTGATTGGTGCTTACTGTTGACGTAGATTGGAGGGGGCGTATACATACACGGGGCATGTCCGGGCTTGTTTATAGGCGTTTGGAACATGCCTGAACATGTTTTTTTTTCATACGGGCAAGTCTGGACATGTTTATTCTGAAATAACGCAGGTGTGCATGTCAGAAAATTTCAAAAGACGTTGAAAAGATGGCATAGCATTTTTTTTTAAAATTCAGACAGAATACTGCTTTAAGAGAATAAACTCTTTTTTTAATTTTTTTTTATTTGTATAGAGTCTGTACATGTGTTAGCCGCAACAGGGCTACATAAAAATAAAAAAACATAAAAATAAAAAGAACAAGTGTATAATAGTCAAAAATGTTTATTTTATTTTTCAAAGATACAACATTTTCAAGTATGAAATAATTACAAGTCGTATTTACAAGTAAAAAAGTAAATAAGGTATTAAACGGCAGTTAAGGCATTAATAGACTAAATACATCTAGAGTCGTTATGTTAGTACAATACATAGTATAGAGGGAATGCAATAAATGTCTTATTTACAGTGGGAAAAAAAAATTAACAGTTTATTTAGTTTCAACCAGTCAGTCGAAGGCGTTAATAGACTACCCCTCCTCTTGTTTAGTAAATACCCCGGAGGTGATGTTAAACCAGGGGCGCTTAAAGAACTGTAACGTAAATCAGATGTTCTTTTCTGAAGTGGTAAAAGGGATGATTAGGAGGGGGTGTTGTATTGTGGGCCCGTATTTTTAAGAGATCCAGGCATTCTCTTTTTGTCGCATTACCTACAACCGATGAAGGGATATTCAGTTCAGCCATTGCAGACAGAAAGGGACTCCAACCCTAGGGTATTTTACGCTGTGTAATAGTGGGACTTTGTGTAACAACGCGTACCAAATCCAGTAAATTAGAGCCTGGTATAACCTGTTTTTTTATATATTTTTTATTTGTATAGAGTCTGTACGTGTGTTAGCCGCAACAGGGTTACAAAAAAATTAAAAAGCACAAGTGTATAAGAGTCAAAAATTGTTTATTTTATTTTTTAAAGATACAACATTTTCAAGCATGAAATAATTACAAGTCGTATTTACAAGTAAAAAAGTAAATAAGGTATTAAACGGCAGTTAAGGCGTTAATAGACTAAATACATCTAGAGTCGTTATGTTAGTACGATACATAGTATAGAGGGAATGCAATAAATGTCTTATTTACAGTGGGGAAAAAAAAAATAACAGCTTATTTACAGTTTCAACCAGTCAGTCGAAGGCGTTAATAGACTACCCCTCTTGTTTAGTAAATACCCCGGAGGTGATGTTAAACCAGGGGCGCTTAAAGAACTGTAACGTAAATCAGAGGTTCTTTTCTGAAGGGGTAAAAGGGATGATGAAGGAGGGGGTGTTGTATCGTGGGCCCGTATTTTTAAGCGATCCAGGCATTCTCTATTTGTCGCATTACCTACAACCGATGAGGGGATATTCAGTTCAGCCATCGCAGACAGAAAAGGACTCCAACCCTGGGGTATTTTACGCTGTATAACAGTGTGACTTTGTGTAACACCGCGTACTAAATCCAGTAAATTAGATCCTGGTATAACCTGTTTTTTATAAATAAATTCCCCTTTGTCATTCCAGCTTGTAATATGTTTAGCCTGAAACATTTTACTGAGCAATAACTCTGCATTTTTCTTGAAGCGGGCGTTCACATTAGTAACAACCTCACGAATCAGATTGTCAGTCGTATCTGCTGAGACAATGGGCCTCATGCAGTAAGCGTTGATAAGGGATTTATCGCCATTTTATAGGCAAAATTGGGTTTGAGATTCAGTAAGCGCCGATAAGTGCTTGATTTCGCCAGGTTTCGGAGCTGATTATTTTGTTATGGCCAGTCGGCTGCCGATAAGTCTGTTTTCGCCACTGATTGCCACTTTTTTAAATCGGCTGGATTCAACAAAAAAAAACAGCTTATCGGGCCTGATCGGCACTACGAAATTGAGATGTTATGGCCAATTTCTCCCGCCAACTAAAGTTGGCAGTTTGGAGGGGAGAACGATCGCTAAGGCTGCCGGAACGGCACTTAGAAAAAAAAAATCTTCTGTACATCAATGGAGTCAATGGAGCGGGGACGTATAACAGTATAGTACTGTTTACGTTCTATTACTCACAATACAAATGTCATTTGCATTACAGTGTGGGGGCATTCCCTGCATTGTGTCACAGCTGACGTGTATTATTTGCATAACATTATACTTTTACATGTTTGCAGCATTTGCGGGTCACATTACTCATCATGTGATGATGTGCCAAGGGAAAATACTATACTCAACTCTTAAAGGAGAACCTCACATCATATCACACATTTTACTGAACTGAGCGACAATTATTTACATGATGTTACACATGACACACATGTCACACATACACCGTATATTCATGTTCCTTTACATTACACAATGCTTGTAATGTGACACGCATCTTTAAACGTTCATGTACATCTAAATTCTCATGTTTACATCTAGTTTTGGATCGTCCCTATTTTCATGACGTCACTTATTGGACGCTCAATCACATTGCATGTTTACATTGTAACCGTAGCATTACAAGCACTTCAACCTAACTTATACACACATGTACAGTAATTCAGCATTGGGACACCTTGTAAACTCATTCTATACCAACTATCCTCATTACACAAATGCATGCATATGCACACGACTATTCATTGTTGTCAACATGTCACAATAACATGCCTAATTACACATGTTACACAAAACTTTTCCCACGTCAATCTCAGCCTTTTTGCCTAATTACATGACTGACTGTTGCGTTCACAAGTGTTACATGCATTGCACATGCAACTATTTATTTGCAAGCAATGTTTCTACAAAGGTTCACGTCACATCATTGCCAAATATCATCATTCCCTGCAGAATACACACAACAAATACTTATAACAAGAACTGCACACAGCTTGCCACAGAAGTACTTTATTATGTTAATGTAACACCTTGCATTTTACTATGTCACCTGACATCATCACATACCTATTTAAAGGACGCCCATTACCTGCTCATTCACAGCTACTCATTTCAAAATGTTGAGATTGTTTAGGAGACGGAGGAACATTCTTTTCTATGACATGCTTGATGATGAAGAGAATCATATAGGGCAAGGGAGGGACACACCGAGGGACAGTGACAGTGACAGGGACAGTCACGCGGATACGACAGAGACAGGGAGAGGGACAGGAGATCAGAGGAGAAGACAGAGGAGACAAGTTGTGCCTCGTCCGCGTCTGTACAGGGAGAGAACCCTGTTAGATGGGATGAGTGAGGAGGAGATTGTAAGTCGCTATCGTTTGAGTTCAGCAGCAATCTTATCTCTTTATCAGGAGATAAGGGGAGATTTAGATTTTTTCACAGCCAGAGGTCGTGCAGTCCCTGGGCTTGTTAAAATGCTGTGCTCATTACATTATCTTGCTTCCGCGTCATACCAGACAACTGTGGGCATAGTGGGCGGGGTCTCGCAATCTACATTCTCGCGGGCCTTGACCCAGTTTCTCTATGCACTCAATAGACGCGCTAGGAATTATATTCATTTTCCTACAGAGGCGACAGAGTGGCTGGAAGTCAGGACTGGCTTTTATAATATAGCAGGGATACCATGTGTGCTGGGTGCAATCGATTGCACACATGTTGCTTTGATTGCACCTAGTCAGAGTGAGCATGTGTACCGCAATCGTAAGCACTACCATTCACTCAATGTACAGGTGGTATGTGATGCCACGATGAGGATAATGCATGTGGTACCCAAATTCCCTGGTTCCAGTCACGATTCCTCCATCCTGAGGAACTCTTCAGTCTTCCATGCGTTCGAAGAGGGACATTTTGAACATGGTTGGCTGCTGGGTGAGTACACATTTACATGTTCTAACACAAAACACATTTTTATTTAGGAATGTTGGCATTGTACAATTTGATCACTAATGTTAGCTTATGTGTGCTCCATTCATTATAGGTGACTCAGGATACGGAATTAGGCCGTGGCTCTTGACTCCGGTGCTAAACCCTCAAACTGAAGCAGAGGACAGGTACAATGCAGCCCATATATCTACAAGATCTGTTATAGAGAGGACATTTGGCCTACTCAAGACCAGATTTAGGTGTCTGGACAGAACTGGTGGGGCTCTTCTATACAAGCCTCAAAAAGTGTCTGATATTATCCTTGCCTGTTGCATTTTGCACAATGTTGCACTCAGGCACAATGTACAGTCAGATCTAGCTGAGCCTGTGGTAGACGAGCATCCCACCCATGTAGCTGCTGAAAATGAACAAACAGCCAGTGGTGGCCAGACACGCCAGAATCTCATCAATTCATTTTTTTCTTGTAAGTAAAAACATATATGTTCCAAGTTCTACTTTTATACTTACATTATGTTATCTTAACAATAATGTTTTTTTATATACCCTTCTGGTAGGATACAGATGAATATGGGTTGCACACCTTTCTTCTCTCTGCTGTGTGCACAAAGGGATGTGGCACCGGTATGTTATTGTTGCACAGGTTATATAATCCCTCTTCAATTTTACTTTAGTTGTGTGTATGTGAATAAAACTGGGGTAACAAAGCACTAATATTTTAGCATTGTGTTGTTCCTTATGCTAACACAATACACATATTATGCCCATACTCATTCATGCTTCTAGTATGCTTACATACAATGTTATTGGTGCAGTGTAACATGTACATCCATATGATGTGTACACCAGCCTGATTTACATTTTGAATGTCATGAAATATACATGGTGTTGCACATTTAACACCAAATACACACTTTGCTGTGTTGTTTACGGTACTGAAGATGGCATGTCAATGTTTGCAATTTATATATTGTTCCTTTGCATTATAGGTATATCTCCAGTATGACTGATCATGGTATGTATATTTGCTGACATCTCTCATAAGATGTGCCTACATCAATCTTCCTATAATTATTTGTAGTAAAAACCCAACATATTGGTTTAAACACAAATGTTACATATATGTACTTTCTGTATCATGTATATGCATTTAGCTACTCTTGAGCTTTCATGTGCATTGTATTAGAAAATGATTACTCCCATTTCATCACATTTTATGTATGTTTCCTTATAAATTCCATTAATGTAATATAGAGGTGTTTGGAGACAAGGGGATAACTGTAGTTATTTCTTTACTTACGGGAGATCATTCATCACGGATGAAATTGACTGATCATAAAACTCCATGCATGAATGCCTGCAATCACAACAATGCGTACTACATCTTATATTTAGCAATGTTGGTGTTTTGTAATGCTAGGAATTAATAGTCAACATTAATTTAAATTTGTGACATGTGTATGTATAAGTCACACGTGTGTGGATGTGTCCTACATGTACCAAGTGTTAAACTGTTAACAGAGAAGACAAATTTGTCGCTAATGTTACTGTCATTTAGCATTTATAATTTACCAATATGACAATGTTGGTAATATTTTTGGAATATAAATCACGTCACTTCATCATTATCATGATGATAATTATCAAGTATTCTCACAATTGTAACATCAATCACGTGCACATTAGCATAGACACACTTTTTAAGACAACTGTTTGTGTCTATCAATTTGTGTAGGATCCATGTATAACACCGACAAATGATAACACCAGCTTTATTATGGTAGCTTATATCATCATATTGACTATACTATGTATTTTTATAACGTTTAATAAACACAGTAAACTATAGTTAGTTAGGTTAATGAAATATACACAGAAACGTACTTCATTACATGATGTTGATGTCATATTCAGAACTTCATGCATTGTAGGGGACCACAACATCTGGCCAATAACATTATTTGCTACAGTCCCAAACCATTTTATCAACATACCCATGTAACAAGAGATTTTTAACAATAAATGGCTAGTTGGTTGTAAGTGTCCTTTACATTGGGAGAAGGAGTGGCTCAGTGAGTAAAGACACACACTGGCACTGAGAGTTTGAAGCAGGGGAGTCTGGTTCAATTCCCGGTGTCGGCTCCTTGTGACCTTGGGCAAGTCACTTTATCTCCCTGTGCCTCAGGCGCCAAAAAATAAATTGTAAGTTCCACGGGCCAGGGACCTCAGCCTGAAAAATGTGTCTGTAAAGCGTTGTGTACAACTAGCAGCGCTATACATGAACATGCTCATATTATAATTATTATTATTATTATTATTGTTACATAGTTTCGACAGTCATACGTTCCATTACACAATAGAATACACAAATGTGTTAGCAGAGTGGGAATGGTTGTTATATATAAAACACACCATGCCATAAAATGATAGTAGTCATTAAAGAACACTCAATAAAAATTCATGAGGCACTATTTTGCAACATCATTATGTTAATTAAGTGCTTATGCAATATAGGCATAAGGGTATCACATTTTTAATTGTTTGTTAATAAGCGCTGCAAGCAATATAAAATTAGTTCCATATGTAGTATAGTAGTCGGTGACTCCTCCTCACAATCATCTCATATAAAGGTAGACTCTTCTGAAATCATACATTGATCCGATTGTATCTTCCCTGACATCTCTGAAATACAGCAAACACATGATGGTCAAATATGGCACCTTACTATATATGTATCCGTGACAACGCGTTACACAGCTCTATATGATTGTGTACATACACACGTCACTCACTTATATGTTAGAAGTACAAGTGTACATCAGTATGTAATGTTTCTTTAAATTTGTAGCAGGCATAACTATGTATATGAAGTGAACGTTGCCTGTATCTTAGTGTGCGCACGCACTTTACGCTTGGCTGCACTAACTGTTAGCGCATGCGCAAAACAAAGCGTACGTTGTGCGTTCAATACATCTTGGAAATACCATTAAACATAAAATCTTTATTTCAAATACAATGAATACGAAACTACATTCGTTCTAAACGAGTACATCTGTATTCTTTTTAAACAGACGTGTTTGGACAGAAAGGACAGCCGATAACACAATGCGCAAATGCAATACGTGTGACGTCATGTTAAACCAGCGTGAAACGCACGCTAACACTCCTCCCACTCAATTAACATTCGGCTAACGCCCAGTTGACGCCTACAAACACTGAGCCGCACACATGACACACTGCAGTTACCGTTACTATAACAAAACATGACAGCCAATAGGCTTTGAGGCGCGCACGTCGCTTGGGGGCGGGACTTACATCCGTAATCCTTTTTAAGGACGCCTTGGGCCATGACAAGGGTCCCACGTCATACGTGGGGGACCCGCTTTTAAATGTTGCATGATAACAAAACAGGTATGTGTTATAGTTATGTTAAAATGTTGCTAATATGGTTAAAGGGATAGGAAAGTACGTATATTTATTCCGTCAGCAATATGTACTACTCTTTCAGGTTATACTATATTGTATTCGGCAACAATTTCTTTGTGATCGCTACATGTTATGCAGTCTGCAATGTTACGCTGTATCCACGCATTGAAAGGGAAAATGGTGGTTTAAAAAAAAAAAAAAAAAAACATTTAAACGCACAGTCAACGCATAACGGTTGTTATATTTACCATTCTTCTAGAATTAACTCTTCGTCTGGCTGCAACTGCTCGCTCCAGAAATGCAAGGCATTTTCATCCACGCTTGACCCACCCGCTGAATCCAGTATGACACACATCTCCTCCATGAAGCGCTCATAGGAATCGCCACTGCTTTCTTCAAACAATTGGTCGGGAGGTAGGTTCATTTCTTCGGGTTCCCATTCCAATGCATTTTCAGCTGAAAGGCTTGGTACATAATCATAGTACTTTTGTTGTTGTACAATGTGGGTTTCAGGAATGGAGGGTGCAGATATTGCAGCAGGTATCGATTCACACGGAACAGTAGTAGCGGATCCTTTGCTATTGGCATTAGGAATAAATATGCCTTTCACAACAATATATGTGCCCTCTTTCAGGGTAAAATGCTTTTCCTTTGCAATCTTCCAGAAACCATAGGTGTGTTCTAGCTTATCCTGCACACGTTCAAAAAAGTCATTAGTTGATAAAGTGAATCTTATTGAGGAATTAAAATTCCGCGCATGCCTACGGTCTTGGTAATAAGGATATTTAGCTCGAATCAAATCATAGATTTGGCGTGTGCTTGCTTTGTGTCCGCGACTGTTCAAAATTGCTTCTGAAACCATGTACTTATAACCTAAGAGGGGATTCATATGGTTAACGAATTCATCAGCCATGTCAGAGTAGCACAAAAGATGTGTGCAGTTCTGTGTTCTTTGCTCATCAAAATGATTATGCTCAATGGCTAACAAATTCCTGTATTTCGTTTTCAAGGTCAACAAAAGTAACTACTTTTACTCCTTATTTCAAACGCCAATTGGATGTGTCCTTTTAATTGGTTTAACTTTAGTGGTTAGTGATAGGCGAATGTGGGAAAAACATGTATCATTTTTTTATCTCGTTTGTGAAAACATTCCTACACTTTTATTTCAGTAACATTGAGTTTTCTAGAAAAATAACAAAGAGCACTGTGTGAAAATAGTGCTTAGACAGCCATATCAGTAAATACACACACCTGCAAAATGAAATGTTTTTTTCCCACATACATTTCTGTGTGTATTTGAACTTCTGGTTAACTACCTGTCTGCATGAGTTTAAATACGTGTGTATCTATATATATATAAATATATCTCTCTCATAAAAAAATATATATATATATATATATATATATATATAAAGTGTATATTGTACTATATGTATAGTGTGTGTGTGTGTGTGTATATATGTATATATATATATATATATATATATATATATATATATATATATATATATATATATATATATATATATATATAAATTTTTTTTTTTTTTTTTTATATTGCAGGAGTACACACAACATATTGATGGCAGTAAGTAGGCCTTGTATGAAACCTATTTAAATGGTGATAAACATGAGTGAATTAAGTAATAAACATTTGTTTGCACCCAATAATGTTAGAGGCTCACACTTAGTATATTTGTCAAACATTAGGCCTGTATTAGTAAAATAGTGTGTTTTCACAAGGAAGCATGAAGTGTATGTTTTTTGTAAATACATCTATACCAGTTTAGATAGTACTATATATACACACACACACACACACACACACACACACACACACACACACACACACACACACACACACACACACACACACACACACACACACACACACACACACACAGACACACACAGTGTGTGTCTGTGTGTGTGTGTGTGCATATATCAATACATACTACATATATTTTAGTATAAATTCAGAGATGTTCTTGAAACAAGAACACATAAATGATTAAAGGACAACATTACAATGGCCACCAAAGGTAAGTAATATTTAACACAAAATCCTGCTGTACACGTACAAGAAAGATGTTTGCAGTTAAATAGGTGCTTTTATAATTGCATGAAAATAATATGCACATGCAATGATTACATCAATTAACACACCCAAATGCAATGTTTTGCTGCAAAGTCAATGGCAGCTTCTCTAAACTTAGCAACTGGCTCCTGGTGGACCATTACTGAACAGACGATTAAAACATAAATATTTATAACACTATTCATTAATTAGGAGTGTTAACATTTCCAAATCTTCACGTGTACAAGAACATACTTGAAAGTTTGGAAACAACACAGTCTTCAGCATACATACAATAGTAATTAGATAATCTGAAGTCAACAAAACAAGGCCAAAGACATATTTTGTGAATTATAACATTTATTTTTTTTGTTCCTTTTGCGAGCGAGTAACAGGCCTGCTTGTTGTCTCTTGAATTTTCCTTTTTCTTTTGCCACCAACTTTAGGCACAACAGAGCCACTTTGAGTGGCCTCTGGCACTTCACGGGCAGGGCTTGTGGCCAGTGACTCACCTACAGGGCTTTTGGGCAGTGATTCACCTACAGGGCTTTTGGGCAGTGACTCACCTACAGGGCTTTTGGGTAGTGACTGTTCACCTACAGGGCTTGTGGCCAGTGACTCACCTACAGGGCTTGTGGCTAGTGACTCACCTACAGGGCTTTTGGGCAGTGATTCACCTACAGGGCTTTTTGGCAGCGATTCACCTACAGGGCTTTTGGGCAGTGACTCACCTACAGGGCTTTTGGGTAGTGACTGTTCACGGACAGGGCTTGTGCCCACTGACACATGTGAGCAAGTTGGTAGACACTGCACAAGTGATGGTTGGTCTGTTTCATGTGTGTCTTGTTTTGTTTTTGTCGCCTCCTTTGTAGGTGTCTGCTGCTGAATTTGTACAGATGGCAGCGGTAGGATGTCATCAGGAACCTGCACAGCAATGTCTGCTACTTGACGGGTAACATTTGGGCCTGGTGAATGAATATCAGATGAATGTGGTGAAAACTGACCTGCATGAACAGATCCTGCCTGTGAGGTGTTGAATTGTGGTACATTAGTCATTCTCCAGTAATTAGCTTGTGTTTGCTGAACAACTAATGCTTCGAATGAGGTGTTGATTTTTTGCAACTGTTTAGGCACTTCAATGAAGACTCTGTGGAGATGTGCCAATTGTGAAACTGTTTCTTCCTGCAGTGCAATCATCCTTTCCAGCACTGTCATCAGGTCAGAATGGCGACGATTTTCTGCTTCCACAATTTTTCCCTCAGAAGCTACAATTGCATCATATGTGGTATTTGCTGGACGTTTTGGCGGTAAAACAGTTTCAATTGGAACCTCTTCATGGTCACTTGCTTGTATTTGTGTGTCTATGGCGGCGGCGGCATCATCATCATCATCATCATCATCATCCTCTTCATCCTCTTCATCCTCTTCATCCTCTTCATCCTCTTCATCCTCTTCATCATCATCATCCTCATCATCATCCTCATCATCATCCTCATCATCATCCTCTTCATCATCCTCTTCATCATCCTCTTCATCATCATCATCCTCTTCATCATCATCATCCTCTTCATCATCATCATCCTCTTCATCATCATCATCCTCTTCATCATCATCATCCTCTTCATCATCATCATCCTCTTCATCATCATCATCCTCTTCATCATCATCATCCTCTTCATCATCATCATCCTCTTCATCATCATCATCCTCTTCATCATCATCATCCTCTTCATCATCATCATCCTCTTCATCATCATCATCCTCTTCATCATGTTCTACAAATAAATGTACACATTATTAAATGGCATGTTAATCTCTGCTGTGTTACTATGTAATTCTACTGTGTCAAAAGAAACAACTAACATGTTTCCATACATTTTATAACCTCACATTAAAAACTACCTTGACTTAAGAATAATGTTTGGACTCAGTATGAAATATGAGTGAATGAAAACTTGCTGTAAACTCACAACTCCTACATGATAGTTAACATCACTAACACAATACATGTTGCCTTACACTTCATTTTCACATACACTAAGTAATCGTATTTAAAGAACATGTGCAAAACAATTAATGAACATGACAACATAACATATAGAAGAGCACATATTATATGGCCACCAACTGATACACTCACCTTCTAGGTGTGTTGAGCTGGCTGACCCAGGTGAAGACACTTGTTCCCTCTCAGGTGACACATGTCCTTCAGGGGCAACTATATATAACAATAACATAAGTTTTACATTTACATGTGTAAATATTGAACAAACAGTTATTGTATGTTCTGTATTTATGAGTATGTTCTGTATTTATGAGTACCTAACAGCATCATTTCCTTAACCCAAAATGTGTGTGTGAAAGTGAACATAAATAGTTGTAATAACAATGTACATGCCTGTGTACTTAGAACTTTTGAGTTCCCTAACATAAAACATACTATGTTTCTGCAGTAATGCGTGAGGATAAATAGATAAAATTTGTACATAAAAATCATATGTTGTGTAGTGATATCAGTATCATAATGTACATAACTATCATGAGATGACCATTCACAATGGTTATCATGAAGGTGGTCATATTGCAAAAAGTGTTGTTTTTGGTAGAGGATATGTGTGGTACATTAATATAAGATGTGGCACACCTGAATGTGGCTGTGACTCAACAAGACAAGACATGCTGTGTGTGATAATGTGTCGTTGATAGTAGTTCAACTATAGATATGAGTGAACTAATGTGTGACGTACGCTTTGATAAGTAATGAGTTGTTGGGGCATTTAGTAGCTAAAGTGAAGCTTTCAAATGAGTGTGATTAACTTCAGTTGTGCTAGTCAGGTTGTAAGAACGGTATTCACTTCCCCAAAAAGCCTAATCAGCCACACCTTTCAATTACTTGAAACAGGTGAAAATGGTGTGAACTAAGTTGACCCTAAAATGAGGCTGTAATTAGTGTGTGTGCTGAACCCCACCCCCTCTGTTGAAGTGTATGCTGTGATGAGATATTAATTGCAGCTGCTTTAACACAATGGTAGATGAGCTAAATAGTCGTGTGCAGTTTTTAAGTTATGAAAACAATGACATAAAATATGATACGTGTGCCTCATTATGCTGTCTGTATATGACTTAAAGCAAAAATGGACCTTTTCATAAACAACTATAGATGTGTTAGTGCAAGTGATGTTTGTAGGCCGTTGCATGCAATATATTTGATGCATGCTTAAAATAGGCAGTAATGTCATGTTTGTCGTAGTACATTAAATAAAATACACAATAATATTATACATATTTATGTTCTGTACCTGTAGCTAGTAATAATTTCTGATTAACATGTGTTACACATGTGTACTACCCTGTTGTTCCCCATCTTCGCCCACCATCAATTGCTTCTACTGCAGCAATGCATTTTGGGAATTCACATGTAAATGAGCACACAATGGCACGTGCTATATTAGTTACTGCTTTTAGTAGGACTACAACATATATGTCTATTTTGAGATATATATATATATATATATACAGAATCAGACATATACATATATAGATGCAGGTATGCTTATATTGTGAAGACAGTATAAAAAGCAGTGTAAATATGCAAAATAACTGTAAGCAACGACACGCCTAGTACAGTAATATTTCTCACCTGGTGGAAATTGTGAGGGATAAATTCCTATATCACGGTCACCAGGTAAGCCTTCCACGACGACGGGAAGTAATTTTGCCCGAAGCAGCTCCTCCAATGGACTTAATATGAGACGTTGTGGTGTCGGCCCACCTCCAGTGCCAGTAGCATGCACGCGTTGGTGTTGTATTTTCTTTTTCAATTTGGACCTAATATCATCAAATCTCTTGTGACAATTCCGCTTGTCCCTCACATGATTCCCACACGCATTGACACCAATGACTATTGTGTCCCACATTTCTTTTCTGCTTGCTGAACTTGTCCGCCCTTGAAAAACATATAAAATATATGAGGTAAATGAATAATAATAGAAGCACCAGTTTCCTACACTGCTAGCTGTTCCAAGAGATAGCAAACATGCTGTTTTATGTGTAATATGTGAAGCACATGAGCATTCACTACTAAACCTATACATGTAAGCAAGGTTGCATTCATATTGTATGCAGTTATGGCAAATTGACCGCCTGTGTTTAGTTGTCCTTGTAAGGCATGATAAAAAGCTGTGTTTCCAGACTAATTAACATAGAAAGATATTCTGAACCCATATTTGCATATGAACAAAACTCAGATGACCTAGGATCACATGTATTTGAATAATAAATGTAAAGGTACACTTACCTAGTAAATGTCCATATATACGTCATAGTGCTCCAGAATGCCAGTGACAAGAGCTGTATTTTCCTGGTCATTGAAGCGAGGATTACGTGGCTTCTCCACACGTTTCTTCCGAGCAGGTTTAGGGTCAGAGCTTGGCTGGTGCTGACTGGACTCTCCTTCTTCCAATGGAAGAGCCTCCAAAAGCTGCCCACCAGCAAGCACGCCACCACCATCCACCCCATCAGCAACTGCGCCACCAGCAGCACTCACAGCACCAGCACTCCCACTCCTAGCACCAGCACTCCCACTCCTAGCACCAGCACTCCCACTCCTAGCACCAGCACTCCCACTCCCAGCACCAGCACTCCCACTCCCAGCAACAACACTCCCACTCAGAGCAACAACACTCCCACTCACAGCAACAGCACTCCCACTCCCAGCAACAGCACTCCCACTCCCAGCAACAGCACTCCCACTCCCAGCAACAGCACTCCCACTCCCAGCAACAACACTCCCACTCCCAGCAACACCACTCGGTGCACCAGCAACATCACTCCCCTGAACAGTACGTTCACTCCGACGCGTACTCGCACGAGTAGCACTCCCACTCCCACCAGCATCACTCTTCCCACGCTTTGCGGGCATACTTCCAGCACTCACAAAAAACAGACAATAAATGTACAGCCAATCACACGAAACACTTCCACATATAAAACAAGACAAAGATGTAAACAAAACAACAATGGACAAAGCTCACCCAATACACAACAAGTCTCTCCGTCAATATGCAAATGTTCAATCAGCCAGCTCTGTGCGTCTCTCTCTCTCTCACTCCCAACAACACAGAGAATGATTAGCAGTACACGTTGCCTTTAAATATGGCGCGCAATCCAATACATGCTTGTTTCGCCTGATTCAGCAAGATTTGTGATTGGGCAACCTATCAGCACCCCGCCACGCACGCCGATACACCTGTGTGTGATCGGCTAATCATCGTGAGAGTGGGCGGATTTGTTTTCTGGTTGATTTTGAATGTATTCGGCACTTACTGCATACGGAGAGGAAAAATCGCCATTAACATGACTAATCGGTAAGCTTGCCGATTTCACTTAATCGACGCTTACTGCATGAGGCCCAATGTCCTGGTAGTGTAAAGGGAGAGAGGCTGTTTCATCAGTAGGCATTAAAAGTGTTATGTGGTTCTTCTCACCTTCGCTCTGTTTAGCATGCACCAAGTATTTCTGCAGTACAGTAGTGTATCTTTTCATCCTCTGATAAATTATTGCTGTTTAAGATAGCGTTAATTTCTGTATCTAGGCGTTGCATGACACAGCGTAAAATACCCCAGGGTTGGAGTCCCTTTCTGTCTGCGATGGCTGAACTGAATATCCCCTCATCGGTTGTAGGTAATGCGACAAATAGAGAATGCCTGGATCGCTTAAAAATACGGGCCCAGAATACAACACCCCCTGATTCATCATCCCTTTTACCCCTTCAGAAAAGAACCTCTGAATTTCGTAGTGCCGATCAGGCCCGATAAGCTGTTTTTTTTTGTTGAATCCAGCCGATTTAAAAAAGTGGCGATCAGTGGCGAAAACAGACATATCGGCAGCCGACTGGCCATAACAAAATAATCGGCTCCGAAACCTGGCGAAATCAAGCACTTATCGGCGCTTACTGAATCTCAAACCCAATTTTGCCTATAAAATGGCGATAAATCCCTTATCAACGCTTACTGCATGAGGCCCATTGTCTCAGCAGATACGACTGACAATCTGATTCGTGAGGTTGTTACTAATGTGAACGCCCGCTTCAAGAAAAATGCAGAGTTATTGCTCAGTAAAATGTTTCAGGCTAAACATATTACAAGCTGGAATGACAAAGGGGAATTTATTTATAAAAAACAGGTTATACCAGGATCTAATTTACTGGATTTAGTACGCGGTGTTACACAAAGTCACACTGTTATACAGCGTAAAATACCCCAGGGTTGGAGTCCTTTTCTGTCTGCGATGGCTGAACTGAATATCCCCTCATCGGTTGTAGGTAATGCGACAAATAGAGAATGCCTGGATCGCTTAAAAATACGGGCCCACGATACAACACCCCCTCCTTCATCATCCCTTTTACCCCTTCAGAAAAGAACCTCTGATTTACGTTACAGTTCTTTAAGCGCCCCTGGTTTAACATCACCTCCGGGGTATTTACTAAACAAGAGGGGTAGTCTATTAACGCCTTCGACTGACTTGTTGAAACTGTAAATAAGCTGTTATTTTTTTCCCCCCACTGTAAATAAGACATTTATTGCATTCCCTCTATACTATGTATCGTACTAACATAACGACTCTAGATGTATTTAGTCTATTAACGCCTTAACTGCCGTTTAATACCTTATTTACTTTTTTACTTGTAAATACGACTTGGAATTATTTCATACTTGAAAATGTTGTATCTTTTAAAAATAAAATAAACATTTTTGACTATTATACACTTGTGCTTTTTATTTTTATGTTTTTTTATTTTTATATAACCCTGTTGCGGCTAACACATGTACAGAATCTATACAAATAAAAAAAATTAAAAAAAGAGTTTATTCTCTTAAAGCAGTATTCTGTCTAAATTAAAAAAAAAAAAAAAAAAAAATGCTATGCCCTCTTTTCAACGTCTTTTGAAATTTTCTGACATGCGCACTGCTTATTATTTCAGAATAAACATGTCCAGACTTGCCCGTATGAAAAAAAAAAAAACATGTTCAGGCATGTCCCAAACGCCTATAAACAAGCCCGGACATGCCCCGCGTATGTATACGCCCCCTCCAATCTACGTCAACAGCACCAATCACAAAAAAAAGAATAAAAAATACACATCATAATAAAAAATTGGTGCAGGGGGCATCAACCACGTTTTTTTGGCGCAAGGGGCGTCAACCACGTTTTTTTGGCGCAGGGGGTGTCGACCTCAAAAAATTGGCGAGGGGGGCGGGCCCGGATATGGAATGGGCGGGACCGGATACGGAAGGGGCGGGACATGTGGGCGGGGCTTAGTCTAAAAGGGGGCGTGGCACCTGTCAAAAAAAGTTTGACTCCCTACTACTGATACATTATTGTAACTTCTTCAGTACCAAGGTCAATTTACAAAGGACCACTTCTTTTAAACACCTACAAGTCGACACATTACTGAAGCGCATGCGCATTACAATTCATGAATATCTGCAACCTGGCGAATACGCGAAGAATTGCAACCAATTAAATCCGAACCATTATCAATAAACACATCAATCGTGGGTGTGAATGCAACATGAATGCGGTACGAATGCGGCATGAACGTGGTGAAGTGCGTGTCCCCGAAAATATTCGGAGATGTTGGAGAATAAACAGGGCCGCTGCTGTATTTACCAGAAAGCCCGCCAACGGGCTGTCTAGTGATATACCCCAACTTACCAACCTTACCAGTGACTTCTATCCTGGGGCCATCAACTAGTGTACCCTATCAAGCGGAACTCTCCCGCCTTAAGTACACCCTATGGAAAAATGCAGCTCCAGTTACAAGTTCCTCAATCCACCCAGATTTTTAGAGACTACACCCGTTTTATACCCCCGGGAGGTATGAGAGTAGTCCCGCGCAAGTGCATAGTAGACTGTCCACCGGAGCGCGTATTTCGAAGACGTAATACAGCGATTAGCACACAAATTTGAGCAGTCTTCACAAAGCAACCACTTTCATAAGCTAAAGGCTTTCTCTGGGATACGACCTACGCCACTGGGAGAAGAGGCGTTTGAGAAATGGCATGACATGGCGGTGCAAGTACTGCCCAAATGGACGTGCACGGACACTGTCAAGAATCAGAGACTTGTGGAGTGCCTGTGTCCTCCTGCTGCCAACATGGTACGGTTTTACCGCAAGTGTCACCTGCAGGCCGATGCTCCAGCACTACTCCTGGCTCTAGCCAAAGCTTACCCAGACTACGCCTTCTCTCTAATGGCTAAGTTCCATGCCCTTACCCAAACAGAGGGGGAGGAAGTGTCGGAATTTCTTCGACAGCTTCATTTGGCCCTATGGACTCTGGTGAAGAAGAAGGTTGTCCGAATGTCCGAGGCCGACGAGTTCAGGATCAAACAATTCCTGCGGAGAGCACTGCCCATGCACACGGTCGCTATCCGACTCAGCTGTGTTTTTTCTCTGGAACATCCTCTCCCATTTGAAGACTTAAAGCTCAAGAGACCATCTTGCGGGTCCATCTTCCTAGGACGTCTCATGACTCTGCCAAAGGAGAGTGAATCGCAACTCCGTCAAAAGAGTTCCTCAAGGAAGAATCCAAGGGGGTGCCCGCCCTGATGGCCAGGAAGGCAAAAAGGGCCGAGGACGACCCTTCCCCCAAGATGCCTGCTTCTGCACTCTGGATGCCATAGAGAGGATCTCCTACCTCAAGGGCCAAGGCGAACCTAAGTGACGTCGTCTGCTACAACTGTGGCCAGAAGGGTCACTTCTCTCTGAACTGCCCAGACCCCAGAAAATCCCTGACATTCAACCCCAAGTCCATGACCTGCAAGGTATAGTCGAAAGAAACAACCTCCAAATCCTCAGAGTGCGCCCCAGCACCAAGCCCAGAGGGAACATCCCAATCGGATGCCTGCAGTCACGTGGGACCGGAAGCTATGATAAGGATTTGGGTGGAAAGTATCTACGCATCGGCTTTGCTGGACACCAGGTCCCAAGTGACTATTTTATACCGCCCCTTTTACGACCTACATCTTAAGCACCTGCACTTGCAGTCGGCAGACAAGATAAAGTTGTGGTGACTCAGCATTGAGGATTACCCCATCGATGGCGTGATAAAAGTGCGGCTAGGTATACCACAGCTTAACAACGGCAAGTCTCACACCATGGATGTAGAGGTTCTGATATGCCCCGAGCCCTGCGAACATTCCAAACTCTCCAATCATCTTGGGGACCAACAACGATGTGGTGCGGGCGGTAATCGAGCTTACCTACAGGAGACCGGCGAACAACCCCTGTCTTCTCTACGGATCCATCCGGTTTTGAAGGATGAGTGCTGCAATGTCTCGGCCCAGGAAGGATATGGTGACATATTCAATCACACCAAGGGGTTGACTGAGATTCCACCAGGGAGAGTGAAGATCATGTATGCAGCGTGCTGCTATCCGGGCCGAGACGAAGCCGATCATCTCTTCTCTCTAGAGAGTACACCAGAGGCTACAAGCTTGTGCTAGAGGTACGAGAATGGAAATCCTCACTTCCAGGGATGATCAAGGTGTTCATTCAAAATATCTCTCCTTATACCATGTCCCTCGATCAGGGTCAAAGATAAGGACGATGGCCCAAGTGAATGCTGCCACCACGCAAGATCAGCCGGCCAGGCTGTCATTCGACTTTGGAGAATCAACCCTGTCTGCTAAATGGAAGGATCGGCTAACGGCCAAGTTGGAAGAACGCCAGGAAGTGTTCGCCACCAGCGAAATGGACAGGGGGTGCAGCAAAAACTCCCAGCACATGATCCGGCTAAAAAGTAGTACTGATACTCAGGGCTTCTGTATTATGATTGGGAAAGCAATAGCCATAAAGAATCCCGTAGTGGCTCAGTGGTATCTTGGATTGGCTGAATGTTCCCCCCCCCAATAATTCTCTCTGATTAAACCTATTTGCAGATAATAGAATGGGGGTTATCTCTTTCCCCGTATAGTGCTTTGGCACTATCTTGTATTTTTTTGCTAAAAAATACCAGATAAAGCTGACTCTTAGCAGTATATAGAACAGGACCCTTAGCATGATATTGAGTGATAACTCCAACTTAACTTATTTTGATAAAAATGTGTTGGTAAAACTAAAAATAATGTCATGTCAAATGTAATAGAAATCATCCCAAAATTAATTTATATGAATAACAAATATAACTTTGGGAAAAAATAAAAGCACCAATACCAGGGGAATTTGAATAGGAATTTGACTAGTATGGTACTCTAAAATCCCATCATGATATAACACAATAAAATCACACCCAAAATGGGAGTGTGAAGAGAGAGTGAGTTAAAAACAGCAAATTAGAATGGTATTTAAACAAAAAAATTAATTTGAATCAAAATCAACATTCAAACCCAAGGGTTTTAAAAATTTTCAATTTGAAAATCCAAATGCTTTCTTTCTGGGACATATTCTGTCCTCTATTCCCAGCCCTCCAATTGGACAGGATGTGCTCTATCCGTTTGATTTAAATTCATTTTAGTTCTGCTGCGGTGTTGTGTTGGGTCTGCTGACTCTCGCCAGAATTAATAGACTTTTATTTGACTGCGGTGTCCTGCCTGGTGCTTGATCCTGTGGAAGAGTCCTGGTCTCCCATGACAATGTTTACTTTCCACATGCCATGATTTTTTTTTAGGTATCCTTTCAAGTAACCAGAATTAAAGCAAATATGTTGTTTTCATTTCAAGTCAGAGATAATGAATGTGGGGAATGAAAGATGGAATAAAGTAAAAAATCAATTAAAAAAAATAAATTTAAAAACAAAATGCAATAGAAAAAAATATTAATAATGAAGATCTAAAAAATTATCGAAAAAAGTTGAGTAACAGTAATATTAATAAAAACATTAATCTCAACAATAAAACTATTTAACGTATTTTGTTTAAGGTTTTTTTAAAGTTGGCCTTTAAAGTGTAAATACCAAATACAAACATAAACGAAAGAAACATCTTTTTGACCCAACCGGCTAGAAAAGATAAAACGGGGTAGTATGAACAAAGATCGAAAAAGCATAATTCCAATCCAAATATTTATCAAGTACAGTATTCCTTAACTGTCAGAGACTGGAATATGTTACACCATCCATTTATAAGATTTGTAAGAAAGCAGGGTGGACCAAGGCAAATACAGTATCATCTGCTTGTTATATAATATCTCCCCTTCTTCGTTCAAGATCAGTTGATAAATCCTGGAAAATTAGTAGCTTGTGCTTTTAATGCACCCTGTGAGTCATTCTGTAATTCCCCTAACCAAACACTTTTCCTGGAAATTTTTGGAATTTTATGATGACTGGTCTTGCTTTTTAGGATTTGGAACACTATCTGTGTCTCTTCCAGGACCCAAGTAACAACATCTTTCAATCAGTAAAGAGATTTGGTCCTCACTGATCTTGGTTCTGGACTGTTTCTAGGGTTCCCAAGATAGGGATATTATTTATTCTCTATCTATAGTTATATAGTAGACGAGGTTGATAAAAGACGTACGTCCATCAAGTTCAACCTATGCTGAATTTAGACAACAGATACTTTATCCTATATCTATACTTATTGATCTAGAGGAAGGCAAACAAAAAAAAACCCCCAGAGTCATATCATCCAATGATATCTCATAAGGGGAAAAATAAATTCCTTCCTAATTCCAAGAATTGGCAGTCGGATTAATCCCTGGATGAACATCCTTCCCATGTTTACTTATTTGGTATATCCCTGTATACCGTTCCGATCTAAAAATATGTTTTTTTTTAAAAACAAATCTATTGTATCTGCCATCACAGTCTCCATGGGTAATGCATTCCACATTTTAACTGACCTTACTGTAAAGAACCCTTTCCTTTGTTGCTGGTGAAATCTCCTTTCCTCCAACCTAAAGGGATGCCATCGAGTCCTTTGTACTACCCATGGGATGAATAGTTCTTAAAAGTGCGAAGATGCTTTTTAAGCCATAAAGGCCCGCCTTATGAATACACCAGTATTCGCGTTTGCAGATCCACAAAAAACCATGCGTACTGCATGTAAATGCTATTTTGGCGTTCACTGCTATCCCTCCGTAGACTCAACCAAGCATGGTTAATACAAAACCATTTATCTTTGATAAAGTCCCTTCACGGGATGAAACGCGTTAGAGGTGTTTTCATGTCTGTTTTTTTGGACCAATAAAGTTTTTTTGTATTAACCATGCTTGTTTGAGTCTACGGAGGGATAGCAGTGACCGGTGGGATCGTCTTTTCTCTCTAATCCTTACTCGATCAGCCGGAGCACGCAGGACCCCACTGCAGCAAGGAACGCAGCTCCAAATCAGCACATCGGCGGATCCACAGACAGCCAGCTGATACACACAGCACTTCGTGTGACACGGGGATTCGGTAAGGGCAGCAGTTTCTGTGTTCCTTTTGGTGATTTACTCGGTGGCATGTGTTTATATATGTGTTGCCCTGTACTTCTGTCAGTCTCTGCCTCATAGCCCCCATCCCGTTTTAGTCACTAAACGTGTGCTTGCTTAAGTTTTGATTCATTCATTGCTGCTGCAGTGTTGGGATCACCTTCATTCACCATCCCACAGGAAATTATGGGACTGTTTGCCTTCTAGCAATTTTGCAGCATCTGGTTACTTGGGGGTCATACCCTTATTTTCTAAAATGCTATTTTGGATTGGTTGGGAGCTGTGCCGAGGGAAATCACCCGGTGCATGAACAAGAATTTTTGGCATTGAAATGGGTGGTAGTGGACAAAATACTTATGGAACCACTTTTGTAGTACACACAGACAACAAACCCTTACCTATAGATGGGCATTGGAGAAAAATTGCAGCAGCTGGAGTGCACGCATTGTGTAAGAAAATAGAAGTGCCGAGACCGGGCATATTGTAACTGCAAACCAAAATAGAGTGGCTGACAGTCTGGGGATCTATTCCATAGGAGTACTCTTAGTATACTATCACCCTGCCAACCGTCAGGCTGTATCCGAATCGCAACCGACAGACCCAGGCTTCAGAGAAGTTTGGTTGGCCCTGACGGACCAGAAATCAGCCCAAACGGTCATTAAAAAACCCCCAGAAAGTTGACTCCTTGTAAAACAATGGGATAACGTGGTGATTAAGAGTGGGGTGATGTTTACAGTTGCCAAGAAGTCACAGCACTTGGTCACTAACCAACTAGTACTTATGTAGAGGCAAAAACAAGTTGAGCTATGTTCTTTACATGACACCATGGCCATTTGGACACAGACAAAACAATGGGATAAGTGAAATATACGGTTCTATTGGCCACGGATGTCTTGGGATGATGGACATATTATCCCTAGAGTTCGATAGCAAGAAAACCAGTAATATTCCTGTGGTCATGGATAACTTAACCCGGTATGCTCAAGCATTTCCGACCAACGAGCTACTACGGCTGCCAAAGTGCTGTGGGACAAGTATTTAGTCCACTATGGATTGACGTCTAGGATACACTCTCAACAAGGATGGGAATTTGAAAGTGGACTCATCCGGGAGATGCTGCGCATCTATGGAATAAAGAAATCCAAAACAACGCCTTACCACCCACAGGGGGAGCCACAACCTGAGAGATTCAATAAAACCCTACAGAATATTATAGGCATGTTAGATACTCGAGGGAAGGAACGATGGAGTTAGCATGTGCACCATCTATTCCATGCGTATAACTGCACCCGGAACGACTCTACCGGGCAATCGCCCTACTACGGGATGCCTGATTACCCATTGACGTGTGTTTTGGAGTGGCAGCAGAAGGCACATCCCTGACTGTGTACATGCAGTATATACAGAAGTTCAGGAAATGGCTACAAGACGCATACAGGCTGGCCACTAGTGCGGCTGATCTGAATTATTTGGGAAACAAAAAACATTATGACGAAAGAGTCGACGGATAAGAGCTACAAGCACAGAACAGAATCCTTATCAAGAATCGGGGAACACCAGGTAATCACTAGATAGCAAATCGCTGGACACCAGAGCCTTAAGTGGTAGTAGAGAAACTACAGGGACTTTCAGTATATTGTGTAAGGCCCGAAAATGCAAGTGGCTTCTGCCAATAGGTCAGTTAGTATGCTGTCTATTCCAACAGATAATTTCAATAAATTGAAATTATCTGTTGGAATAGACAATATTGCAAATTGAAATTATCTGTTGGAATAGACAATATTGCAAATTGAAATTATCTGTTGGAATAGAAAATATTGCACTATTTTGTGTTTTCACTTTCTTTTCCATGTCCTGATGTGATTTGCGCACTTGTTTCTCCTTCGTTTGCTGATTGAATTTGGTTTGAATTCTACGTCAGGAGCAGCACTCATTAAGGATAGTATATAATCTGTGTTACTTTTGATTTATTAGTAATATTATTTGTGCTTGTTTTTCTATTTCACAGTTAGTATGCTGCCCTGAGAGATAAAATATTCCAGGAGAAGAAAATCGACCCTGGAGAAGTGATCGATTGAGCAGAGCACAGGGTTCTGGGAACTCTGTTGTGTAACAAAGGTGCAATCTGTAAGAACTGTTTGAGTATTGGTTCCACAGTACCCATGATGTTGTATACCTAGAGAGGAGGAAATTATTAGATTAGATAAATGTACTAGGACAGTGTTATCCTGGTTGATGAGGACATCAATGTTTTAGCAGGGGGAGTATCTAACCCCCTGTGTTCGCAGAGCAACATTGGGATACTGTCCCCTAGCAGGCTCCTCTCCATGGACATGTGACTTTGAGTAGCCAGTAGCAAGGCTGGTGAAAGAGGGGGGACTATGAGGAGGAGTGAGTCTTAAGAGCTGAGGGCAGCCATGACAGGTCAGATCTGCGCGGAGCTGAGGAAGTGAGTCTGTGTCCAGAGCCTCCTGTGTAATGGGACATGCATGTGTCCCAAAATGAGACAGGAGAGCTGATCAGCAGAGAACCCAGTTGCAGAGAAGCGAATCAGGAGACAGACTGCTGACATAGGGGATCTCTTGAGGACTCATAGGAAAAGTTGTACCACACTACATATCGTTGTGAAGTACAGGCCTACAACGTACACTGATAATACACGAGCTCCAAGAGGGTACCCATACAACACATAACTTGCCTGACCATACAGGATTGGGAGGCCTATTACAGTGACTATAACACACACACATGCGCAGTGCTTTGGTGAACTATAATGTTATGACTTGTATTGTACTTTGTATGTAGAGATCCTAGTCCTAAGAAGCATGGGGGTTACTGATCACCTGTTATATTTATTAATCCTATTCATAAACCTGTTATATATTGTATATCCTGGTGTCGTGTCCCTTTTACTGGCCCCGTGCACATGTGGCGGCTAACATAATTATATGAACTTAGGCTCCCACCTCATAGCCGGAGGTATAGTAAAATAAAGAGGCATTACACACAGTTGTATTTGTAGCACACAATATACAAAAATTTGGCTTGCCTTTTTCTGTAAATCCACAAAATCCCAAAAATTTAAAGGATTCGCCTCTCAGGCATATCTGTAGTCGGCCTTGTTCCTTAAAATTACAAACGTACAAGAATTTAGTTTGAAGATCAGATGTTTATTTAAAGTGCAAAATGTTTACCACACAGAAGAGTAAACTAATGCACATGAAAAGGCACAAACCTCAATAAAAGGCTCAACAATTGAACTGTTCCCAGGCACGATACCTACAATGAATCACAAACATTCCGGCATCACGACCATGGTACTGTATACTAGTTCTATTTTAATGTCCATCAACTCAGGTCGGGAAATATCCCCCAGAGTTCTCTGGTAATAACTATCTGGATTATACTCTAGGAGTAAAGTTCTGATCTGGCCATCACCTGTGTGGGAAACACAAAGTAAAAGGATACTTAAAACTAGAGCATTGCGAACTGGTCCAAATGCTTTCCCCATATTTTTTTAAGACCAAATCCAATACCCATCCAAGATCTGCCTGCGGATTGGGTAGTAAAAAAATCTGAGTGGATTAGTCCTAATCCACCATTGGATACAATCTGGGTGGATTTTGAAGAATAATAATTCGCTATCGGATTGTTCAAAATACGCTCTTGGGCTCTCTCTCTTTTAACAATCCGGCCTCACGTTGTAAATCCGCTGTGTGGATTGTCAGTGATTAGAAAAAATGTTGGATTTCACTTTTTTGAGTCTGATTTGCGGCTCATGGAAACCAGCCAATCAGCATTGGATTAAAATCTGCAGAAAAAATGTGCCCATCTCAATGTGATCAAACTCAATAAGTGAGGATCAGGAGGTTGCCTTTAACAGATACTGTATTAGATTGAACTCTGCTTCGTTTGCAATTAAAACCTGGTTTTATTTTTTGGGGAAATGGCAACACATGCAGAAGAGACTCAAAGACAGTGTGCAGCACAGTGTTCACACAAACACAGATTATAACTTAACATGATTACTTCTGCATCTCACATGTCCCAGTCTCATCTTTGGAGATGACTGTAAGGGTTCCGGTCCTGGCTTTGGCTGGAACTCACCCTTACAGGGCTATAGAGCTTCCAGGCAAAGCCCTCCCTGTACTGGGCAATTGGAATCACCTGGTTCTAGACTCACACTGCAGTCTGCTTCATGCTGCTTGCTATGCAGCTCTGTCCCAATTGGCTGCTCGTTATAGTTAGGTTAAGCCCTGCCATCAGGAAGTGGCTGAGCATAATTCTGGAATCACTGTTTCCTGGTAACCTGTGTTTGCTGCAAACATCTCTGCCTGGCCTAGCTTGGGCCTCCCTGCTCCTGTGCTGAAGCACTGGATCCCCAGCACCAAAGCTTCAGTGTTTCTGTGACCTGTCTGCTTCCTGACCTTTATCTGTGCTTGTTACAAGCACCCCAGCTTGGCCCGTCTGGCCTTCTTGTGCTGAAGCGCCTACGCTGAAGCTTCCATTCTCCTTGTCTCCTGTTCCACAGGTACTCCCGTGCTGGAGCATCTACGCTGGATTCCCTGTGCTGTAACTGCTCTGTTCCGGAATCCTTCCCTTGCACTGAAGCTCTACGCTGAAGCTTTATGCTGGTGATCCTGAGGACCTCGCATGCTGGAGCATCTGCGCTGGATCCCCTGCGCTGTAGCTGCTCTGTTCTGGAGACCTTTCCTTGCGCTGAAGTGCCTATGCTGAAGCTCTATGCTAAAGCTTTCCTGGTGCTGACCCTGGCCTGTGACCACGACCTTCGATCCTGTGCCGCGTGCCTTGACCCCAGCCTGGATAATGTTTACCCTGCCTTTTCCAACCCCGACCCGGCTACCCACGATGACGGAATCCGCAATCCGGACCAGGCTTCGAGGTCTCATGTCAGTGCTTCTCATTCCCCACCTCAGCCTCGCAGTCCGGTCCTGGTTTGTGGCGAGCATGTCTGTTACAATGACATGCTCAGGCAGATAAGGGTAGCCATGGTGCATATATATAACATGTTTGGTGGCGTGTGATCCTGCTTGGGCTTGGACTTACCTTCATCCTGTGTAGACATCCATTCTGGACTGGACTTCTCTGCATGATCAGTGAATGCCCCTCACTTATGAGAAGTGACAAAGATATCATTTGTCATTGGATGTAGCATTGGGTCTTTTTGTCTTTTTCTACTGTATGAACATTGGGTCACAATCCCAGTAGCACTCATTTTCACACAAATGTGTGGTGCAGTGGGTTTGGGTCCTGAGCTTGCATGGCTTGCGTGTGTTTGTAAATTTCAATGGGTAAACTATTGTTTGAATGTTTGTGACCCCTCCACCCTGATTTTAAGCTCACTCATTGTGTTATTGTTAGAAGTATTTATCTAATATAAGTTGTCATATTGGATGTAGCATTGTTTTTTTTTTTGCATTTTGTTGTATGGTATGTGATTTATATATTTATTTATTTTCTATTTAATCGCCATCATTATTTTTTTTGGCATTCTTTACAGTCTTTGTATTTATATTATTAGTAAAATGACTATTTTATTGCACTTTTCGGGGTCTTTATTACTCCTGGGGAAATTTGGAGAATCAATATACAGTTCATCATTGACTGTAACCTACACCTGCCGGGCCTCGGCTTGCTAGCAAAAAAAAAATCCTCAGCATTTTGTAGATATTGCATTCCACATTAGACGCAACATTTTATTTATTTCAACTAATTGCATCCTGCGAGACTGAGCACTCCATAGGGTGTGTAGCCCCCTGTAAACAGCACGGGCTACTAAATCTTCCTTCTACTGTAGTAAGCCCTGTTAAAGGCAGGCCCCAGTAGTAATCCTGGGTTTTCCCCCCTTGCAAAGCCCTGCCTGCTTGATTAATACAAGCCTGTCTCTGCTGCTGCCCTGTGCAGAGGGGAGGTCTTGTTGATGTCATGAGGGGCGGGGCTGACCAAACTTAGTAGCGGTTCCTGTGTGCTCTGCAGTCAGTCAGTCTAGTCAGTTAGTTCGGAGAGTCAGTCCGAGTCAGTTGTGTTGTTCAGGAGTCAGAGAGAGAGTATAGCTAGGTTCCTGAGGAGGAGGGCCTAGTAGTAGAGAGGTGGATCCATGCCTCTCACCCTGCTTAGGGGGTGAGGGAAGAGCTAGCCCCATCCGTAGCGCCCTTGGCTGCGGGTGGAGGCAGGGAGGAAGATACCCTTCAGACCATCCTGCGAAGAACGATCTGGTGGGAGAGGAGGAGGAGGCATATCATGTACCTGTATTGCCGTGCTGTTACTACTGCTTGACGACAGTGAGTACAATAAATACTCTGTTGCTGCCAACCGTGTGTCGAGTGATTCTGGAGTGTTCACCCCGGGACCAAGGGGGTTCTTCTATAAGGGTCTCTTCCCACATCCCTTGGAATTATAGAAGATGGAGGCGCTGCACCATTAAGACCACATGCAGTCCAAAACCTCAGAAGCCTGGTCCTGTCTCCCCCATAACATCGCTGGAAGCTCATGCCCTCCTGTTCCAAACAGGTAATGCACCACCCATCATCATGTAATCCGCCCTCACGCACCCTAGATACATCAGTTGAGTCTAGGGGGGGGAACAAGGGTTACAGGTGCAAATAAGTTATGGATATTCTCATAAAAGACTAAGGGCCTCATGCAGTAAGCCCCGATAAAATCTTTTCGGCAAGGGTTGCCGACAGGCCTTTTTTTGGCGATTTGCCCTCGTGGTATTCAGTAAGGGAGAATCCATGCCGATCCCTGCCGAATCACTGCGAAAGCAAAGCTGCCGATGAGCCTGTGCCAATACAGCCTGGCTCCCGATAAGCCTTCTGATAAGCCTTTTCTGCCGATAGGTGTTTGCAGCAGAGAGAGACCAGCCGCTCTCTCTGCGCAAACATCGGCAAAAAATAAAGTATTTATAAACAAATTTTATTCATAGTGTACATGTGCAGGGGGTCTCCGGAGCTGAACCGCATTGGTTTCAGGTCCGGGGACCCCCTGCTTCCCGAGATACAGGCCCCTTTATGAGGTGCTGGTATCCCTCTGCATTTAAAGATCCCGATCACGTGACCGCGGAATGTAAACAAAGCAGAATGATACCGGCACCCCATAAAGGGGCCTGTATCTCGGGAAGCAGGGGGTCCCCGGACCTAAAACCAAAGCGGTTCTGCTCCGGAAACCCTCTGCACATCTACACTATGAATAAAACACACATATCAATAAACACTCGTTCCTTACCTTTGCGGGTATCTGCTACGGTAGCGAAGCAGCAAGAATATTTATTTAATAATACTGTACACTGAGCAGGGGGTCCCCCGAGCTGAACCGCATCACTTTGTGGACCAGGGACCCCCTGCTTCCCGAGTTACAGGCCCCGGAATGTGTCATCGGGTGGCATTGTCGCCGCCATCTTTATTGCACCCCATTGGTGCCGTGTCCGCTATAAATATGGCGGCGACACTGGCACCGTGCCCCAAACCGGGGCCTGTAACTCGGGAAGCAGGGGGTCTCTGAGCCACAAATCAATGCGGTTCAGCTCAGGGGACCCCCTGCTTCCGCACAATATTATTATAAATTGTCACGGGAGACTCCTGTGGCGGGTAGGATCTCGGTGGCCGGAACAGCACGAGCGTAGTAGGGGTCACAATCAGAGGGTCCGAGGCAGGCGGCAGACAGCGCAGTCAGGAAACAAGCAGAGGTCCGAGGCAGGCGGCAGGTAGCGACGTCAGGTAACAAGCAGAGGTCCGAGGCAGGCGGCAGGTTGCGAAGTCAGGTAACAAGCAGAGGTCAGCAACGAGGAGACTGGAACAGGACAGGGGAGCAAGGACAGGTCTGGGGGCAGGGACTGAGAACAGGAACAAACAGGGACAAGCCAGATTACCAGCAAGGGCTTTTACTGTGAACAGACTTCTATAATACAGGTACAGGTACAGAAAACAGATCAGGATCAGAGGCATGTGCAATACTGTAGGAGTCTGACTTCAAGCAAAGGCAAAAGCAACAGACAGGAAGCAGAGCTATAAAGGACAGAGACAGGAGCAAAAAGAAGACAGACAGGCAGACAGAGGAACCCAGAGGAAACAGAAGACAGCAGCACACCCAGTGGACAAAGAAGAACTATGGCTAGGCAGGAGGTCTAGGAGACCCTGACATTACTCCCCTCTCTCAAGAGCGTTCTCCGGACGATCCTCCAGGCTCTTCAGGGAAACCTTGATGGAAGGCCAACTTAATGTGTACGTCAAGTGCTGATGGGAAATCTGTGAGAGGTGCATTTATCCTCATCATAAGAGCGTTGGCATCAGCATCAAGAACATTAGGCATAGCAAGGAACTTCAACCGGGATCCGTCTAACATCATAGCAGGGGCATCGGGAACAAATACATCAGGCTCTTCACATGCGGCAGAGGGGACATATTCACTTTCCGTGGTCTCTTTTTGTGACCAATATATCTCTTTTAGTTTTGGAATCTGGAACTTCCCAATGGATACGTTCAACTCCATTGCAGAGGCATGGACATCAGGAATGTGGGCATCAAGGACGGGTGCAGACTTTTCACATGGGTAAGTGGGAACATAGAATTCACGCTCCATGGTCTCCTCTTGTGACTGCCGTTTCGTGGTATCATCTAAATTCTCATTAAGACCAGCTATTTGATTTTTCAGCTCTTGAAGCTGTCCTTCTGCACTTCTTTTCCCACTCAATGCAGTTGTCAGTTCAGCTTCTTTGGAGTTGAGTCGCGACTCCATATCTCCCAGCTGACTCAGAGTAAAGCTTAAATATGTTTCATCTTCTTCATTTCTGATCTGCAGCTGGCGGTACTCCTCCCGGGCATTGTCCAGCTGCAGCTGCAGCCGGACCTTATCACGGGCAGTGTGGTCCAAGAATTTGCAGGCATCGGCCATTTTGACCTCATAGGGCTGTGTCAGGCCAGCCACTTGACAGACGGACACCTTCTCTCTCTCCTCCTTTTTGGCAAGCTGTCTCTTGAGCTCAGCGTTCTGTGCCTGCAGCGCTGTGAGCTGCTGAGATGTGTGTTCAGCTGCTAGCTTTAGCTCTTCCTCCAGCGAGGCTCTGGTTATGCTCAGTGTGGCCTTCAGCTCCTCATGCTGTTCTTTGGGGACACACTGGGTACTCAAATAATCTTGCAGCATCTTTATTTTGTAGGCAGTCTGGAAACTTTCTTCCTGCAGAACTCGCTGCTTTTCTTCAGCATTCACCCATTTCTCCTTGGTGTCCTGCAGATGTGTACGCAGTTCTCGCAGCTGACTCTGCAGCATATTTTCTGCTTGTGTGCGCCGCTCCAGGGAGACACGTTCTTCTTGCAGCACTCTTTCTGCATCCAGCAGTGCTGTCTGCACGTCTAACTTTTCCTGGGCCAACTGTTTCTTCTCCTCTCCTAATTCATGGAGTTTCTTATCTCCTTCACTGACTTGAACATAGAGATTCTTGCACTCTTGGGTTACAGTTTCAAACCTGATATTTAACCCTTCGAAGATTTCTCTCAATGAACATAGTTCTGTGTTGAAGTGGCAACTCTTCTCCTTAGAGGCTTCCAGCTCTGTAGTAAGCATGTGAACCTCTTTCTGAGATGCTTCCAGTGCTGCGTCAACTTGAGCCATGAAAGTCTGGTACTGGGCAGAATCAGCGTAGGCCTTCTCCAGCTTACTTGACAAGATCACCCTGTCATTCTCCAACTGATATTTTTCTTTTTCCCAGTCACCCTCTGCTTTTTCCAGCGCTAATTGCATCCTTGACTTTTCTTCTATCAATAGTTTGTTCTCCTCTTCTGATTCATGGAGTCTTTTATCTCCTTCACTGGCTTGGACAGAGAAGTTCTTACTCATTTGGTTTATAGTTTCAAACCTACTATTTAACTCTTCGGAGGCGTCTCTCATCGAACGTATCTCTGTTTTCAAGTAGCATCTCTCCTCCCAATCGACTTCCATCTCTTTTTTGAAGTAGCAAATGTCCTCCTGGGAGACTTTAAGCTCTGTATTTAGCCTGTCAATTTCCTTCATAGAACTTTCCAGGAATTCGTTACTTTTAGAAGCGAGGCGCCGATTTTCAGCAGCATCAGCATATGCCTTCTCCAGCTCACCTGACATGACATCCAGGTCACTCTCCAACTGGTGCTTTTCTTTTTCCTGGAGAACACACTTAGCAATTGCTGAGGATAGACAGCTCTGTAGTGCAGTCTTGGCTTCTTGCTCCTTATCTAAACGTCTATAAAGACAATCAATTGTTTTCTGTGCAGCTTGAAGCGTCTGAGTTAGGGCGTCTTTCTTTTCTTCCACTATTCTTGGGATACGTCTGTGAGTTGCCTCAAGCTGCAGCATATCTCTTTCATCAAATGCAGACTCTGAGGTTAAATTTTCATTCTTAATTTCTTCTGCAACTTCCACAGTAATGCCTCCCTTCTTTTTCTTCTTCTTCCTTGCTTTGAGAAGTTCTGAAGAATCAGTGGTACTGTGTTCACATTTACTGCTCAAGACTGTTTTCAGAGTGGGAGCCATAACTTCAGACATACTGTAGGGAAACCAAACTTCCCAAGAAACCAGTAATGCAGAAAATGTGTCTTTAAAGCAGAAGCATTAGAATGAACAACAGGAATATTAGACACAGAGAGACACAAGATAGGAGAGCTGACCTTTTGAGACTTTAACATCAGTCACAGAGATTTATAAATGCAAGGAAAAAACATAGACAGAGAAATCTGCAGTTGAATCTGAAACTTTAGAAATCAGGCATAGAAATATCATAGACAGCAGGAGACTACTACAGAGAAAACTTGCAGTTAGATCTGAAACTTTTGACATCAGACATAGGAATATCAGACAGAACCTTGCAGTTAAATCTGAAACTTTAGATATCAGGCGTAGGGATATCATACAGAGAAATCTGCAGTTAAATCTGAAACTTTAGATATCAGGCATAGAAATATCATAGACAGCAGGAAACTAATACAGAGAAAACTTGCAGTTAGATCTGAAACTTTTCACATCGGACATAGGAATATCAGACAGAGAACCTTGTAGTTAAATCTGAAACTTTTGATATCAGGCGTAGGGATATCACAGGTTACAGAGAAACACACTTTAGGGGAACTTGCAGGTAAACCTGAAACCTTAGAACCAATCATAGGAAGAACTACAGATTGCAAGAAAAATCACAGCATGCAGTAACAAAATAATGGAAGCACTCTTGTCTTTTGAAATGGGAACCCTGTGAACAGCAGTGGTCCAACCAGGGATGCCGAGACAAGCCTTGTCCAGGGAATGAAAAGTCAGTGTCTAAAAAGGTGACAACAGGTACTGCAAGGGTTAACCCAGGCACTGCACAAAAGAAAAATCTCAAAGAAAGGTGCACTAGTCTCTGCAGCAACAGTTCTAGTCTCAGCAAAAATGTTTTTTCATTATGAACGCAATAATTCTTGCAGAACACTTAGCAGCAAAAAAAAAACCTTCCCAACTTGGATTTCCAAAAACGAAACGAAAGTACTTATCTTCAACCATGCGGATGTGGTCTGCTGCAGCAGGCAGGAAAGGGTGCAGGCAGAAGAAGAATCTGTTCCAGCGAGGTCCAGAAGTGGCCTTTGCTTTCTGTCACAGGAGACTCCTGTGGCGGGTAGGATCTCGGTGGCCGGAACAGCACGAGCGTAGTAGGGGTCACAATCAGAGGGTCCGAGGCAGGCGGCAGAAAGCGCAGTCAGGAAACAAGCAGAGGTCCGAGGCAGGCGGCAGGTAGCGACGTCAGGTAACAAGCAGAGGTCCGAGGCAGGCGGCAGGGAGCGAAGTCAGGTAACAAGCAGAGGTCAGCAACGAGGAGACTGGAACAGGACAGGGGAGCAAGGACAGGTCTGGGGGCAGGGACTGAGAACAGGAACAAACAGGGACAAGCCAGATTACCAGCAAGGGCTTTTACTGTGAACAGACTTCTATAATACAGGTAAAGGTACAGAAAACAGATCAGGATCAGAGGCATGTGCAATACTGTAGGAGTCTGACTTCAAGCAAAGGCAAAAGCAACAGACAGGAAGCAGAGCTATAAAGGACAGAGACAGGAGCAAAAAGAAGACAGACAGGCAGACAGAGGAACCCAGAGGAAACAGAAGACAGCAGCACACCCAGTGGACAAAGAAGAACTATGGCTAGGCAGGAGGTCTAGGAGACCCTGACATTACTCCCCCCTCTCAAGAGCGTTCTCCGGATGATCCTCCAGGCTCTTCAGGGAAACCTTGATGGAATGCCAACTTAATGTGTACGTCAAGTGCTGATGGGAAATCTGTGAGAGGTGCATTTATCCTCATCACAAGAGCGTTGGCATCAGCATCAAGAACATTAGGCATAGCAAGGAACTTCACCCGGGATCCGTCTAACGTCATAGCAGGGGCATCGGGAACAGATACATCAGGCTCTTCACATGCGGCAGAGGGGACATATTCACTTTCCGTGGTCTCTTTTTGTGACCAATATATCTTTTAGTTTTGGAATCTGGAACTTCCCAATGGATACGTTCAACTCCATTGCAGAGGCATGGACATCAGGAATGTGGGCATCAAGGACGGGTGCAGACTTTTCACATGGGTAAGTGGGAACATAGAATTCACGCTTCATGGTCTCCTCTTGTGACTGCCGTTTCATGGTATCACCTAAATTCTCATTAAGACCAGCTATTTGATTTTCTAGGAGACCCTGACATAAATACAAAAATGCTGCTTCATTACCATAGCGGATAGCCGCTAAGGCAATGAAGGGGTTAAGGCAGAATAGCATGTTTATTGGGGACATTTGCCCCCAATAAACATTGCAATAAACAACATACAACCCCTGTGTATTTAAAATACATAAACAACAATAAATACATTAGTTAAATACATATAGTACTCACCACCCATGTCCGGCTGCCACGATGAAGGCCATCCTCCTCTTCATCCTGCCCATTGCCCCCTCCGCTGCTGCAAAACAGACACAAGAATGAAAACATCCAATGTAATGTCCCCTAACCCCTTAATCACCATAGCGGTTATTAATCGCTACAGTCATTAAGGGGTTAACCCACCCTCACCCACCACTCGGGACGCCTACATACCCTTCCACACTAACCCTGCACCCCGTAAGGCCTAACCACCCTCACCCACTACCCACAAGGGAGGCCTACCCACATACCGTTTGGGAACCCCTCCCACCCCCAGCACCCACAATAAAAACAATACGCGAGTCCCCGGTGGCTGGCGGGGCACCTGGCAGACCTACAGGGTACCAGCTGCCCTTTTCAAACAGGTTCTGGAGGCCTGCTGGTGGGTCCCACCAGCACCATGGCCCCCAGGTTGTCTCCTTGGGTCACCGTGGGCCACAATTGGATCCCCACGGTAGGCCCAAGGATGTCTGGGAGCCCCGGGTCAGACCCACAGGTGTCTGCGGGGCCTCGGGTGGTTCCCACGGGGGTCTGGGAAACTCACGAGTGCTCACTACGGGTCCGCGGTGCCCCCACAGAAGTGGGACCACACATCTTCATCCCCGCACCTGTGGGTCGGCGGTGCCCCCACAGATGTGAGGCCACCGCTTCATCCCCGCATGTGTCACCCGTGGAACCACCAGCCTCATACACGTGAGATACCCGAGGAGACCCGCAGGTGGTCTCCAGAGGTCCCACACAGAACCACGGAACAAACCCTGACTGTAAAAAAAATAAAGAAAATTAGAAGTCTCCGTCGCCAGCAACATCCTTGTCTTGCCCACAAAATACATAGCCAAAACAAAGCCAATACATTGCAATCGCATTCAGATATCAATTAACCCCTTAAACACCTTATCGGATAATAACCGCAAAGGTAATTAAGGGGTTAAGCCACACTGGCCCGATACCCACCCTTCACCCATGAATTTGTATAGTGGCTTCATCATGCAAATATATATATATATATATATATATATATATATATATATATATATATATTGTATTTATATACACACACATGATGAACCAATATACAAATAAATGTAGAAGGGTTAACAAAAACATGCTGTACTCCAAATAACACTTCTCCATACAGGCACACTACAATAAAATTAATTTACTTTAATAATCCTAACTGAACTTACAATCACAATCATCAAATGCCAATATATATATGATACATCCAATCTATGCAGCATATACATTCTGCAAATGAATGTTAACAATAACATTGCAAGCAAAATACAAATACCTCCAAACAAGTAAACTATTTTATCCAATCCAGTAAACATAAATCAATTACCATTCATTAATGATATCCCTAAACAATTTACATTCCATCCCTAACAATTAAACAATTAACAAATTAAAGCCTTTAACATAACAATTTAGCCTGTGAAAAAATATATGTACCAACAAGAATACAAAATACAAAACGAAGCCTAACCCTGACCTCAAGAACACCATACAATATCAACTATTACATCTATCTAATTGTAAAATACTTTAAACACACAATAAAGCATAGCAGCATAGACAAATTATTTTAAAACACATCAAATCAAGCTTTTAAAACAAAATCATTTCTTACCCTGTATGTATATATCTCTCTAGACATACATACATACATACATACATACAGTGGCAAGAAATGATATACCACCAAAAAAAAAAAACACATGTTAAAAACGTATGTGATGTCATTGAAAGCCTGTCACATGGTACGGTAGCCAATCAGAGCGTGGGAAGTCTATCCCTACTCTGATTGGCTCTAGTACCATGTGACAGGCTTTCAATGACGTCACATCCGTTCTCCCCCAAGCCTCTGTCACATGGTATACTAGAACCAATCAGAGTAGGGATGGAGTTCCCACGCTCTGATTGGCTACCGTACCATGTGGGGACGGCCATGTTTCTTTTCATGACGTCATCTTAAAGGCAATTGAAGCAAAGCCATTCTGATTGGCTGTGCTGCTTTCATTGCCTTTAAGTGACGTCATCAATTTTTTTTTATCGGCCAAAACATATGGTTTTCACGGCCCAATCAGGACCGTGGGAACCATGACAAAAATGTGACATCATAGGCCTTTAAAAGCCTATGTCGTCTCATTTTGAAGCCAGACGCCGAGGAGGAAGGACCTCCTACAGAAGAAGAAGGACAGGGCATGGCCGAAGACAGGAAGAAGACCCCGGAAGAAGGTAGAAGAAAGAAGAATACAGATGAAGATGGATTACAAGTAGAAGACCCGTGGATTGATTTGGATTTTTAGTGTAATGTTTATTTTTTTATGGTTTTTTATTTTATGGGTTCCTGTGCCTGGTGGTTTTGTACGTGAGTAAGGTGTTCAACGGGAGTCGGTGGGGCCAAGTAATGGTAAGTGAACTAAAGAAATGTATTTTATTTAACTTGTTAATTTTTGTAAAAGCTTTTTTAACATGTGGTTTTTTTTTGTTGGTGGTATATCATTTCTTGCCACTGTATGTATGTATGTCTAGAGAGATATATACTGTGACAAACGCCCCTCTTTTGTAGTGCTGACGTCTGTCTGGGTTCTTCCCGACACAGTCTTCTAGGGTTAATTATACAACAAACATGCAAAGTATTATGCTGCTTAACTCAGGCTTCTGCCTGCTTTATTTTCATCCAATTAAGGTACTGCAGCTTTAACATGTGTAGGTTAGAGGTACTCAGATACTTTCATTCAGCAGTTCACACATTTCAGTGTTACAATATTTCCCACACTGTTATTTCAAGAAATAAAACCAAAATCATATAAGCAAATCCTATCCCTTTCAGGGATCTAACTACACATCAGAATCAGTCTCTCTAACAGCTGCTGGCCAACTAAACTGGTTCCCCAGCTTAAAACAATGCTCTCTCATTTAGGGACACAAGATACAGCACAGTCTTTTAGCAACAGCAGTAACCATTTGTTTTGTCTTATCTGTTCGTGGAGTCCAGGCAAATCCTCTGGTACTGTGATACGTGGAGGGGCCGTCAACCCCGATACTGGATGCAGGGGAGCAGCGATACCCCCAGCCTCCAGGCTCCAAGGAGAGAGAGTGAAATGCAAAACCTCTCTGCTCTAAATACCTGTGCATGTGATTAGAAGAGCAGGTGAGGGAGAACTAGAGCCATTGTAATCTGTGGTCTGGATTTTCCATCCAGCTGCCTGAGTTAATGTGAAGCTGTGGAACGGATCATTTTTAGCTATTCCTGCACTTTCTGCTCTAAAATGGGGCAGAAAGCTGCCTAACATCTTTGAACTATGTCACAATACATACAGGGTAAGAAATGATTTTGTTTTAAAAGCTTGATTTGATGTGTTTTAAAATAATCTGTCTATGCTGCTATGCTTTATTGTGTGTTTAAAGTATTTTACAATTAGATAGATGTAATAGTTGATATTGTATGGTGTTCTTGAGGTCAGGGTTAGGCTTCGTTTTGTATTTTGTATTCTTGTTGGTACATATATTTTTTCACAGGCTAAATTGTTATGTTAAAGGCTTTAATTTGTTAATTGTTTAATTGTTAGGGATGGAATGTAAATTGTTTAGGGATATCATTAATGAATGGTAATTGATTTATGTTTACTGGATTGGATAAAATAGTTTACTTGTTTGGAGGTATTTGTATTTTGCTTGCAATGTTATTGTTAACATTCATTTGCAGAATGTATATGCTGCATAGATTGCATTTACATTGTATATATGATGCATCCAATGTGTTGATTGGCATTAGAGGTATTTGATTGGCATTTGATGATTGTGATTGTAAGTTCAGTTAGGATTATTAAAGTATATTAATTTTATTGTAGTGTGTCTGTATGGAGAAGTGTTATTTGGAGTACAGCATGTTTTTGTTAACCCTTCTACATTTATTTGTATATTGGTTCATCATGTGTGTGTGTGTATATATATATCTCTGTATGTATGTATATATATATATATATATATATATATATATATATATATATATATTTGCATGATGAAGCCACTATACAAATTCATGGGTGAAGGGTGGGTATCGGGCCAGTGTGGCTTAACCCCTTAATTACCTTTGCGGTTATTATCCGATAAGGTGTTTAAGGGGTTAATTGATATCTGAATGCAATTGCAATGTATTGGCTTTGTTTTGGCTATGTATTTGTGGGCAAGACAAGGATGTTGCTGGCGACGGAGACTTCTTATTGATGAGGTCAGTAGTACTTTATTTATTTGAATATGCTAGTTAATGTTTTTAATAATGGGCAAATAATCTATTATCCCTATCTGGATAATAGTTATTTTGCACATTATTGTACTGTAGGTGTTGGGGGGGGGGGGGGTGTATGTATTGAATGTATAGGCCAGGTTTATTTTTTTTTATAGTCAGGGTTTGTTCCGTGGTTCTGCGTGGGACTTCTGGAGACCACCTGCGGGTCTCCTCGGGTATCTCACGGGTATCAGGCTGGTGGTTCCACGGGTGACACATGCGGGGATGAAGCGGTGGCCTCACATCTGTGGGGGCACCGCGGACCCGTAGTCTGCGGGGATGAAGCGGTGGCCTCACATCTGTGGGGGCACCGCGGACCCGTAGCGAGCACTCGTGAGTTCCCCAGACCCCCGTGGAAACCACCCAAGGCCCCGCAGACACCTGTGGGTCTGACCCGGGGCTCCCAGACATCCTTGGGCCTACCGTGGGGACCCAATTGTGGCCCACGGTGACCCAAGGAGACCACCTGGGGGCCATGGTGCTGGCGGGACCCACCAGCAGGCCTCCAGAACCTGTTTGAAAAGGGCTGCTGGTACCCTGTAGGTCTGTCCAGGTGCCCCGCCAGCCCACCGGGGACTCGCATGGGGCTGCGTTATGAACCCTGTTTGTAAAAGGATAAATCTTGTATTTATGGGGGGGCACAGGGGGTGGGTAATGTATTTATTAAATATAATGATGTTTATTGTGGGTCACTGTATTGTGGGTACTGGGGGTGGGGGGGGTTTTCCCCAACGGTATGTGGGTAGGCCTCCCTTGTGGGTAGTGGGTGAGGGTGGTTAGGCCTCATGGGGTGGGGGGTTAGTGTGGGAGGGTATGTAGGCGTCCTGGGTGGTGGGTGAGGGTGGGGTAACCCCTTAATGACTGTAGCGGTTAATAACCGCTATGGTGATTAAGGGGTTAGGGGACATTACATTGGATGTTTTCATTCTTGTGTCTGTTTTGCAGCAGCGGAGGGGGCCATGGGCAGGATGAAGAGGAGGATGGCCTTTATCGTGGCAGCCGGACATGGGTGGTAAGTGCTATATATATTTATTGCTGTTTATGTATTTAAAATGGGCACATTCACTATTATCCCTTTGTGGATAATAGTAATTGTGGCCATTACTATATTGTATGTGTTAAGGGGGGGGGGGTATTTCTTTATTAGTATGTATATGTTTAGACATTAATTTGGGGGGGCACATAATTGGTACTGTAGGCCTGCGGGTAACACCCGAGGGCCCCCGCCGGCCTATAGTATCATTGATGTACATATATGTGTATGTTAGTGGTTGTTGGGTTATATATATATATATACACAGTGTTCGACAAATCACCCAAAAATCTACTCGCCCAACCAAAAAATCTACTCGCCACCTAGTCCCGCCCCCAACCCCGCCCCTAGTCCCACCCCCAACCTTAGTCCCGCCCCCAACCCCGCTTTAAAATAAAATATATAAATAAAATACATTTAATAAATTCCTAGCCAGAACAACATTCGTTTTTGACATACACTGGCGACACACTTTATTCGAGCTCGGCTAGTCCCACGAATTCGGGTATACCCGGGTGTATTGAGGTTTGTGACTGTTTTCTGCCCGAGTGCATTGAGGTATTTTCCAGGCAGGGATTGAAGCATTTTATTCCCGCTGGCTGCAATACTGCACAGTATATATATATATACTGCATTACAATTCATGAATTTATGCCATCTGGTAGACACGCGAAGCATTGCAGCCTATTATATCCTAATCATTATCATTTAACAGATCAGCCGCCCGTCAGCCAGGCATGAACCCAGGCTGGGAAGGCAAACGCAACGGGGCTTGTCAGAGGTGAGGAGCGGCGCATTCCAGGTATCTGCCAGGTACATACTGGGTATTTGCTCGAATAAAGTGTGTCGGTGCAGTAAATGTCTTTATTGTATTACATTATACTACAATTAGTCCTTGTTACGTGTGTGTGTGTGTGTGTAAATGTCGATCTAGAAATAAAAGCCAGGTGTGAATGACTAGTTTCCTGAACCCCTTAATCAGTGTCTGGACATCCCCGCTTCACAATATCTAAAGCAGCAATCCCACCTGGGATCTTACCTGATCCGCAGTTCCTCAATGTCCAGGTACCCTCATTCCCGCAATGTTAGGTGTTCCCTACCTGTCTTCTGGGTTAGGGGGGGTTCCGATGTCTTCTGTGTGGAGCTTGAGTCAGATCTAGAAGAAAGCAGTATAGGTTATTTTGGTGTAGTATAGGGCAGTTAAGATATATAGGGTAAATAAGAGATCCAGAAACAGAGTGTGAGACAGACACAGGGAGAGGGTGAAGAGAGGGGGTTTGAGAGAGATAGGGGGTGTGTGAGAGAGAGAGAGGGGGTGTGAGGGAGAGAGAGTGTGAGAGAGGGTGTGGGGGAGAGAGAGGGTGTGGGGGAGAGAGGGTGTGGGAGAGAGAGAGGGTGTGGGGGAGAGAGAGAGGGTGTGGGGGAGAGAGAGGGTGTGGGGGAGAGAGGGTGTGGGAGAGAGAGAGGGTGTGGGGGAGAGAGAGAGGGTGTGGGGGAGAGAGAGGGTGTGAGAGAGAGAGGGTGTGAGAGAGAGAGAGGGTGTGAGAGAGAGAGAGAGAGAGAGGGTGTGAGAGAGAGAGAGAGAGGTTGTGAGAGAGAGAGAGAGAGGGTGTGAGAGAGAGAGAGGGTGTGTGAGAGAGAGAGAGGGTGTGTGAGAGATAGAGAGGGTGTGAGAGAGAGAGGGTGTGAGAGAGAGAGGGTGTGAAAGAGAGAGGGTGTGAGAGAGAGAGGGTGTGAGAGAGAAGGTGTGAGAGGGTATGAGAGAGAAGGTGTGAGAGGGTGCGAGAGAGAGAGGGCGGAGAGGGGGCGAGAGAGAGAGGGCGACGGGGGTGGGGTGGCTGGGTGACTGGGTGGGGTGACGGGGTGACTGGGTGGGGTGATGGGGTGACTGGATGGGGTGATGTGGTGACTGGGTGGGGTGGCGGGGTGACTGGGTGGGGTGGCGGGGTGACTGGGTGGGTTGACTGGTGGACTGGGTGGGGTGACGGGGTGGGGTGACGGGGTGGGGTGACTGGGTGGGGTGACGGGGTGACTGGGTGGGGTGATGGGGTGACTGGGGTGGGGTGGTGGGACTGGGGTTGGGTGGTGACTGGGTGGGGTGACACTTCTGGTATCCTACGCACGCACACCCATGCATACACACACACACACACACACACACACACACACACACACACACACACACACACACACACACACACACACACACACACACACGTGAATGACTAGTTTCCTGAACCCCTTAACCAGTGTCTGGACGTCCCCGCTTCACAATATCTAAAGCAGCAATCCCACCTGGGATCTTACCTGATCCGCAGTTCCTCAATGTCCAGGTACCCTCATTCCCGCAATGTTAGGTGTTCCCTACCTGTCTTCTGGGTTAGGGGGGGGTTCCGATGTCTTCTGTGTGATGCTTGAGTCAGATCTAGAAGAAAGCAGTATAGGTTATTTTGGTGTAGTATAGGGAGGTAAAGATATATAGGGAAAATAAGAGATCCAGAAACAGAGTGTGAGACAGACACAGGGAGAGGGTGAGAGAGAGGGGGTTTGAGAGAGATAGGGTGTGTGTGAGAGAGAGAGGGTGTGTGTGAAAGAGGGTGTGGGGGAGAGAGAGAGGGTGTGAGAGAAAGAGAGGGTGTGAGAGAGAGAGAGGTTGTGAGAGAGAGAGGGTGTGTGAGAGAGAGAGGGTGTGTGAGAGAGAGAGGGTGTGTGAGAGAGAGGGTGTGTGAGAGAGAGGGTGTGAGAGAGAGAGGGTGTGAGAGAGAGAGAGAGGGTGTGAGAGAGAGAGAGAGGGTGTGAGAGAGAGAGAGAGGGTGTGAGAGAGAGAGAGAGGGTGTGAGAGAGAGAGAGAGGGTGTGAGAGAGAGAGGGTGTGAGAGAGAGAGGGTGTGAGAGAGAGAGGGTGTGAGAGAGAGAGGGTGTGAGAGAGAGAGGGTGTGAGAGAGAGAGGGTGTGAGAGAGAGGGTGTGAGAGAGAAGGGTGTGAGAGAGAAGGGTGTGAGAGGGTGCGAGAGAGAGAGGGCGGAGAGGGGGCGAGAGAGAGAGGGCGATGGGGGTGGGGTGACTGGGTGACTGGGTGGGGTGATGGGGTGACTGGGTGGGGTGATGGAGTGACTGGATGGGGTGATGGGGTGACTGGGTGGGGTGACTGGGTGGGGTGACTGGGTGGGGTGGCGGGGTGACTGGGTGGGGTGGCGGGGTGACGGTGGGGTGACTGGTGGACTGGGTGGGGTGACGGGGTGACTGGGTGGGGTGACGGGGTGACTGGGTGGGGTGACGGGGTGACTGGGTGGGGTGACTGGGTGGGGTGACTGGGTGGGGTGACTGGGTGGGGTGACTGGGTGGGGTGACTGGGGTGGGGTGGTGGGGTGACGGGGTGACTGGGGTGGGGTGGTGGGGCGACTGGGGTGGGGTGGTGACTGGAGTGGGGTGACTGGGTGGGGTGACACTTCTGGTATCCTACACACACACGCACGCACATCCATGCATACACATACACTCTCCCATGCATACACACACACACACCACACACACACACCACACACACACACACACACACACACACACACACACACACACACACACACACACACACACACACACACACACACACACACACACACACACACACACACACACACACACACACACACACTCTCTCTCTCTCTCCCATACATGCATGCATACACACACACACTCTCCCATACACACACACACATACACGACAGGGGGAAGAAGAGGAAAGGCCGCGCGACCAAGCACCACTACCACTACTGCCCCGCTCGCCCCCCCCCCGCGACCATCTCCTTCCCTGCGTGGACAGCCACGGGACCGCAGAGACCAAGGACGTAAGAGGGGAACACCCCCGCTACCATCTCCCACCCCGCGCGGGGATCTGGGAAGCGGGAAGCGGGAAGTGGCGCATGAAGCCAGGAAAACACCCACTACCATCACCCGTCCCGCGCTGGTATCGCGGGAAGCCGGTGTAAGCGTGGACACCCCCCACTACCATCACCCATCCCGCGCTGGTATCGCGGGAAGCCGGGGTAAGCGGGGACACCCCCCACTACCATCAGCCGTCCCGCGCTGGTATCACGGGAAGCCGGGGTAAGCGGGGATACCCCCCACTACCATCACCCGCGCGGAGACCGGGGAAAGCTGGAAGTGGCGCGGGAAGCTGGGAGGAATAAGGGGGGGACACCTCCGCCCCACGCGGATAAGCGGGGGCCGGGGAGAGAAGGCGGAATACCCTCGCTACCATCTGCAGCCACGCGCCGGTATTGGGGGGGGGGGGAAAGCGGGGCGTAAGGGGGAACTGCAGGAGGCAGGGAAGGAGCAGAGGGGATGGAGGATTGGAGAGTACTTACTCTAGTACTCTCCAACAGATCTCTGGCCAGAAAAAATGGCCGCTGATTGGGGGCTGGCTTATATAGAGCCTGGCCGCGCGCCCACAAAGCCTGGGAGCGCGCGCCAATCAGCAATCAGGTAGGGGGAGTTATTTATTTATTTTTTCAGCGCGAGCAGGGAAAATTCAGCGCGAGCGGGGAAATTTAAAAAAACAAGCACGTGTTCTGCTTGGGCCAATATTTACTCGTCCGGGGGTTAAATCCACCCGCCCCGGGCGTGTAAATGTATAGGATTGTCGAACACTGTATATATATATATATATATATATATATATATATATATATATATATTTATTTATTTATATAGAGATATTTATTTATTTATTTATTTAGATATATTTATTTATTTAGTGTGGGGCTGCTGTGTGTGATTATTTTTTATTGTGGGTAGCGAGGGTGGGTGAAGGGGGTATTAGCCCCAACGGTGTTTGTTTTGGCCTTGCGGGGGGTAGCGAGAGGGCTTAACCCCTTCATGACCGTAGCGGTATTAACTGCTAAGGTCGTGAAGGGGTTAAGTGCACCCGCAACCCCCCCGCAAGTCCTAAACTCACACCCAGGGCCAAATACCCCCTTCACCCACCCCCGCTACCCACAATAAAGCTGGCACGTGGGTTAACCCCTTCATTGCCTTAGCGGTTAGCCGCTAAGGTAATGAAGTGGGCTGTACATGCCTTTTTCCTGCCTCGGATGCATGCCGGGGGGCTCCGGTGCTGGTATCAGCTCCGGAGACCCCCGGCATCAGTCACAGGCAGGAAAAAGGGCTGATTTTTTCTAAGTGTCGCCCTTGCCGATGCTTCTCCTCCACCAAGTTGGCAACTTTAGTTGGCGGCCTGGATTCCCGATAAACTCTCCAATCTGGGGTGCCGAGCAGCAGCGAAAAGCTGATCGGAGCTACCTGAATTCAGCCGGGTTCAAAAAGTGTCGATAAGTGGCTTATCGGCAGCCGGCTCCAGATAATTTTTTATCGGGAGGAAAAGTTGCCGATTATTCCCACTTATCGGCACTTACTGAATCTGGAGGGCAAAAAATGCCGAAAAAAGCCTTATCGGCGCTTACTGCATAGAGCCCTAAGACATGATTTGGAAAACTTTATTGAGAGTAGTATATTTCTGTCCCCTCTTAAACAAAAGTGACTAATTTTGAGTAAATGGCCCAATTGAAGTGTACTGCATCTGTAGGATTGTGGGAAACAGAAAACCAGGATACGTCCTTCCCTCTCTCTCTTCTTTAGTTTTATAATTCCTTGTTTCGTCATCATGATGAAAATCACTCAACGGCTTTTTTTTCTCCTCTTTCTCCTTTTCCATTTTGTGTTTTTCTATCTAGATTCCCCCCAATAATTTCTACATGCTCTTATTTTTGTTGTTGAAATCTTGTTTCCTTGTATATCTAAGAATGTATGTTGATGTATCTACAGTATGTATGCTTCATTTTCCTTTGTTCCTTCTCTGTCACATGCCATTTCTCTCCCTCCTGTGACCATATATTTTTCCACTTAGGACTAGATCATTGGAGGTCAAAAGGTGGCCAGGGGCTGAAATGGGCCCTCAGGAACTTCACCTGCAGCCCTCAGCCGTTTACTGTACCACCATGGCAGTCCACACTCCCACTCTTCCCAGTATGAAGGAGTGGAGATGTTGCTGATTTGTAGCTTCTTTCCATTTAAGGTGCTGCCTAATGACAGTGCTAATCACTAGTTCCCAGTGTAAGTAGAGGAGTGTGACAGTATTTGTCAATGTGCCAGCTTTGAGAAGCTGGCTGAAGGGGAGAAGCGCATACCCATGAGGAAGCTTTTTGAAACGAAATGCGTTAACGGGTTAACTTTGGCTTTCCTGTTATCTCTGTGAACAATGTCACAGAGGAGGCTGGGTATCCAGCTACAATCACAGACACAGTTGTGAGGTCTAAACTCCAGTGCACCACGCACCCCGACTTCATCAGGAGCGAGGAGGTACGGAGCTATAGAGAGTGCTGCTGTGTGAAAGAAACTGGAGAAATAACCAACAAAGCGGCATCTGCCGACATAGAGCCTACCGCTGTACCGGGATGTATTCCACATTGCGCTTTTACTCGCCAAATTGTAAGTGGTGTTTTTTATTTACATAGTAAACTTTTTTTATGCAGTACTTCACTATATATTTCTTTTATTCATTTCCAGAACCGTCTTTTTCCCTTCATCCCATTCAATCGAGTTGGTCCTTCACCCCAGGTTCCAACCAATCCTGTTCTCTCTTGAGACATCTCTCTCAATTTATATTTGCACCATTCACTTATTTAGTCAGTGTATGTTCTCTTTGTTTGCGCTTAGGTCACTTCTTAAGGCTTGCTTCATTCATTGTAACATCGCCGGAAGAAGAGATCAGTGTATCTCGAAAGCTCGCACAAATAAAAGCATTTCGTTAGCCACAGAACGGTATCATCTATTTATTTTTTTATTTTTTTGATTATATATATATATAAAAAAAAGTAACAACTGCTATCACCAAAGCGACAGCAAAGAAACAGCACTCAAAGTTCAACCAAAACAAACAGTGTATTGAAAGTAAAACATCAGCACATACAGTAGAAAACCAACGTTTCGGTCCTCTAAGGACCTTCCTCACTGTTTGTTTTGGTTGAACTTTGAGTGCTGTTTCTTTGCTGTCGCTTTGGTGATAGCAGTTACTTATACTTATCCTATGAAGCATGCACCTTGATTAGTGACTATTTGCTTTGAGTGCCATCTGTCTTGATATATATCAATCAATGTGATAATGGTTGAAAGGCAGGGTTGCAGACCTGTCTAAGACATGTGAATGTGCTCACAAGTGATATTCTTTATTGGCTATATGCTAACGGTGGAGGTTTTTTGTTGCCTTTTTCACCCACCGTAGCTTAAAATGTGATATGGTGTAGATAGTAGTTTGTTTTTCACACATGGCTTCTCCATTTTGGCTTTATTTTTGTTAAATAAATCATGACACAGTGTAATATGTCATGTGTTGTTGTCCATCTGAGGTTGTATTTAACAAATTTTAAGACCTGCTAAGGAACAGATGATTGTTATTATGTCCTGATATATAAAACCATAGAATTCAAAGAGGGTGTACTTTCTTTTTCATATATATACACACAGTATATATTATTTTAAATTATTATTAAATTATTATTAAATTATTATTTATTATTTATTATTTATTATTATTATTTTTTCCTCCCTCTTCTGTTTTACTATTTATTGTTTTAACATAATTTGTTATAATTTCTATCTGTTCCCAATGTGATTTGTATTTGTTCCTTTATTAAATTTGCCATATATCATATTTGGCATCATATACCTTTCATTCATGTTTAAAACTTATGTTTCTTTATTCTTTAATCTCTATTAGGCATAAAGAAGCAATGAATGCTGTATCTGTGTTTATCTGTGTACTGATGACGTGACCGAGACTTGTGTATCCAGACCCTCCAGTCTGCTCTCTATACGCATGTGCATCACGGCCATTGCGATTATCAGCTGGGATTACCTCTTCTCGGGACGCATCAGCAACTTTTGCTTCACTTCGGGCACCTGTTGATATGACGTAGCCTTCCCCTAACATCCCCGCTATTGGTTGCAGTTTGGAGGAGGTAGCGCCGATACTTACCAGTTCTGGTATAAAGCCTAGCACACACCCACTATACTTTTACCACGGGCGAAACGCGTAGAGTGTCCACCACTGGCAGCTATTATTGATCTCTTTAGCGTGACTTGAACTTCATGGTGCTACAGTATTCCTGTGGACTTGATGAAACTTGTCTATATATGCTGCAATATGATTCCTGTGGATTAACTCTCGTGCATTCATCATTGCCAGCTGAGTATCACTTTCTATGCTGTTTAGAGTCCTTCCTCCATTCAGGATTGATACAATTGTATTACTGACTTAATACATGGCACTGGCTTTTATTTACATTGTTTCTAGCCCAGAGAAGTATATTTTTTTTATCTTGCCTCTCATCTAGTGCCCTGTCTTTGACATACAGTAGTCCACAGGTATTTTTTGCACTCATGTTCTTTGGTATATTTCTTTATTTTTGTTACTGCTATACAGGGTTTGAGTATTTTTTCTTTTTTCTTTTCCCCTCTGTCTCCTCCCTGGTTTAAGACTTTTTCTTATGTGTACTTTTGTATATATGTTTATTCATCTTATATTTCGTTTTTTTGCCTTTAGGTTAGCTATATGTTTAGTAGTTAGGACCTTTAGGGGTATTTGTATTAGTTAGCTTATCTGTATCACCTTATATAGTCATTAGGTTTATTATGTTATTTTGATACATTTTTTGCTTTCTAGTATAGTTTTCAGTAACATTTTTCTTATTTTTGTTATATATATTTTTTCTTGTCATATGCTTACTATATTGGTTTAGCTGCCTTTAGTGTGTTTATGTTTTTAATATTAGTGAGTCCTATTGCTCGTTATCAAAATCAATTCCTTTTTTCTACTTTGACTTTGTATCCAAGTCTTTTTTGTCTTATTTCATTTGTTATTCTATGGTATATTTTGAGTGCTATTTTTGGGGATTGTCTTTTGTGTGTTCTATATATATCTATATATATATATATGTATATACACACACACAGTATGCATGTGGGTAGGGCACTGGGTCTCTTATATTGGCTGTGAAGTGGGGGGGATAGTGGGGCCATGGGGCGTGGATGGCAGCTTGACCTTTGCTGAAGTGTGAGACCCTTTGTGCATTGACAGTAATGTCATGGCAGTTGGGTCCCTCCTGGGACTTTCGTGAGTTGTGAAGGGCAGAGTACCTGGGCCTCTGCTGCATGTGCAGGTGGTGAATTGAGATGAGCAGTGGCGGCTTTTGCCTCGATGCGCAAAAGGCCTCTGTTGAGGTTGAGACACTTTTTGCCTCGTACAGTCTGAGAAGTCCCTCCCTGAAAATCTTTAAAAACAGGCTCAAGAGAGGCGTGCACGACAAGGAGGTGAATGGCAGCTTAGAGTGTGAGCTCCATCCCCTCCAGCGTTTCAAATCGATCTAACTCCAGCAAAAACACAGCATCTGCATAATCCAGTATCTGCAGAACGTGTCTAAATATACAGACATGGCATCAACTAAGACTTTAAGAAAAAAAACACAGCCGGTGTCTACTTATTTTAAGAGCAAAGAGGCTGCCAGGGCTGACGTACCTGAATCTCCAGTGCAGACAGCATCAGCAGACCCAGAATTGGACCCCTCACCTGAAGAACCAGACGATATGGATATAATGAGACGTAAAGACATGAAGGAGTTTTGCACCAATATGCAACAATTCTTTAAGTCTGAGCTTTGGGCACTTCGGAAGGATGTGGACGCAATAGGGGAGCGTACGGCCGCTTTGGAACTCAGGGCAGATGAGACAGCTACATCCACAGCAGAAACACAGGCTCAAATATCCGCCTTAAAGGCACAGGTCACTTCCCTAGAGGATAAAATTGAGGACGCAGAGAACCGCGACCGGCGCTGTAACATTCGGCTGAGAGGGGTCCCAGAAGCTATAACTGACCCAGAGGAATTTACCTCGAGGTGGCTGGAACATATATTTCCAGACATGGCTGCCAGAGACCTAGTTCTTGACAGATGCCACCGGGCGCTGAGGGGACGACCTCAGCAAGGAGACCCCCCAAGGGATGTGGTGCTTAGATTCCACTGTTACCACACCAAAGAAAAAACTTGCCGAATAGCAAGGGAACTGAAGGTAGTGGAGTTTGAGAAAATAAAATTCCAAGTGTATCAGGATCTGTCACCTGCCACACTAGCAAAAAGGAGAGCAATGACCCCAGTTACCAGAACGCTAAGAGATCAAGAGATTAGATATCGCTGGCTGTTCCCATGTGCCCTCATGGTCTTTAAAAACGGAGTGGCACATATCCTCAAAAATATGAAAGACACTGAGGGATTCCTTAGGAGGGTCCTAGGATCAACTCAGAGTTCCCCTCGCCATGCGGCGGCTAAAGATGGCGCCCCCGCGCAGCCATGAGCTAACCCACGACGGATACACTGAGCCCTGCATGAAAGACCCTCCACTAGCCACAACCGCCAGAATCTACGGTATGGACCAACCCCAACACTGCCCCTCATGCCCTCGGGACCGTTTGGGACCCCTTCCGCAGCCCTCAACAGTCCCTGGAGAGGGGAATCAGCGCCCTACAACGCAGCAGGTCCTACTCACATTTTTTGCCGGCAGCCATCTTCCCCTGCTTCTTCCCTTGCTCCTTCCCCGAGGCGCGCGGGAACTTCACTGATCTTCGCGGGCTTGTCCAGTGACGTCATCACCCCGCACCGTCTTCCCGCGAGAGCTGGATCCCAGGCGCCTGCACAGTAGCGGGAGGAAGCGGAGGCACCTGCTACCTTCTCCAAGATGGCCGCCGAGGAGTGCTGCCACGAACGGGACCTCCGGCGCCTGCGCAGAAGAGGGAGGAGGCAAGGGCGCTTACTGCCCCTACCAAGATGGCCGCCGAGGAGCGCTGCCACAAGCGGGATCCCGGCGCCTGCGCGGAAGAGAGAGGAAGCGGAGGGGCTTGCTGCCCTCACCAAGATGGCCGTCGAGGAGCGCTGCCACACAGAATGAGGAGGCTGACGGGGACACAGGCATAGAGGAGCTCTAGGCGCGCTGCAGGGAAGTGTGCATAGCAGCCTCCGCCTGTGCCTGTGCCCCAGAACTGTGGTCTCCCATATGCACATATTCATATACACGCATATAAAACATATTCAAATAATAAAAAGGATCTGGGGGGGAAGGAGGAGAGGGGGGGGGGAGGAGGGGGGGAGGGGGAAAAGGAGGAGAGGGGGGAGAGGAGAAGGGGGGGATGAAGAGAGGGGGATGGGGGAGGAAGGAGGAGAGGGGATGCAGATGTACACACAATAAAAAGGATCTAAGGGAAAGGGGGGTGGGGGAGGAAGGAGGAGAGGGGGATGGAGGAGGAGGAGAAGAAGGGGGGTGGGAGAGAGGAAGAGAGAGAGATGGGAGGAAGAGGTGGAGTGAGGGTGGAGGGAGAAGAGGTGGAAGAAAGAGGAGGAGAGGGGAGGAAGGAGAAGAAGAAGGGGGGGAGGAAGAAGAAGGGCGACTGGTTGGGTAAACAAAAAACAAGCCAATCCCACCACAGGGTTCATAATATAAGGTTTAAAAAAAAAAAAAAAATTACTTAAGTCCCTCGACCACGGTCTAGAGAGACTAAAGCCTATCACTCCCTATAAAGCGCTATCTGGGAAGCTAGACTCCCGACCTGAGATACCTTGGTGATGAGTACAGCTAAGATGCTGAACAACGTAGCCTCTGGAGGTATATAGATAGCGCAGACATAAGTGGGCAGGGAGACAGGTTATTTCCGCTACGTCTGTGGCACATGCACAGAGGGATCTCTGCATAGGGCTACTAGATGACATGCAACTCACAATCTAAGAGGGGATAGGCTCTTTGGAGGGTATAGACAGACTGACGAGGATTAATCACTTGATATGTTAGGCTCGGATTCACGGAGGGCAGGGTACATCTGTTCATCAGTGTAGATATCCTCATACATGGTAGAGTTACCCAGAAGAAAAGGGCTGCTATGGACATGATCATCTCAGACTGGAGGTATATGAGTTAACATTCTCCAAGGAACTAAGTAGATGAGCTCCAAATTGGTAACGTGGTTCAGGGAGGGTGACAGAAGGTTAGACACAGGGCAAAGTTTTTCGTTATGTTTGGGAGGTGTTTATTGATATGCAGTTTCTGTTCCAGTTTCCATCGTTGAAGAGTTTAACGGAGTTACATATAGTAGCTGATTAAAAAAACACGCCGGTGGGATCCCCCATATTGGCGTGCATGCATTTCCACTTTCGATCCCTGAGAAAGAGGGATCGCACACAAGTCCCAGGGAGGTCGGGTCCCAGCAAGACGGAGAGATCCCTCTATAAGACTGGACCAGGAGACCAACCCCATGGGCGCAAGAGACACACTCGGGGGCTCCCGAGGTGGATTCTTGTTTTTTTATTATTTGATGTCTCTGCCATATTGACGTTATATATGCATGTTATTTTTTGTTTCCTCCCTAATGTTTTTACCTGCATGTGGTCCCCCATCCCCCGCCTTCCCACCCTCCCTTCCCCCCCTCCCCCTCCCACCTCTCACCTCTCCCTCCCTTCACCTCTCAGGGGAACATCGTCCACACCGTCAAAACACACAACAGATGGTACAGATGCGTCTCAGCACTACGGACCGGGCATGCTCCAAGGATGGATTCTTGGGTGAGTCCAAAGATTTCACGAAGCTATCACACACACACTTTAATAAATGGCGTTGATACTTATTTCCCATAACATACAGGGCTTTAACAACCCAACCAAATGGAAGTTGGCCTTTACAGACTATAAAAGGAAACATGCTGAAATCCTTTTTCTACAGGAGACACACTTTAGTAAATCAAGTGCCCCTAAATATCTTGACAAAGATTTCACCCAGGTTTTCACATCAGCAGCAGCAGTCAAAAAACAGGGGGTAGCTATACTATTCCGGAACAGCATTCCGTTCGAGGTGCAGTTAACTAAACGTGATACGGATGGTAGATACATCATTGTTGTAGGAACAATTAGGGGGCAGAGAATCACGTTGGCCTGCTTATACGCTCCCAGCGAGAAGAACACGATCTTTTTCGATAAGTTTTTCAGAACCCTGAACTCAGTAGCCCAAGGGAGCGTCGTGCTCGCGGGTGACTTTAACATAGTCATGCAACCGCACATGGATAGGTCAGGGGTCGTAGGTCAGTACAACAAAGGAGCGGGTGTATCTTTGCGCCGGGGCCTCAAAACCAACCAGTTGTCAGATATATGGAGGGAACTACATCCGGCAGACAGGGATTACACTTTCTTCTCTCACCCACACGGCTCGTACAGCAGAATTGATTACTTTTTTGTGTCCTGTCAACTGGTTCCTAAGGTTACCCGAGCAGGGATCCATGATATTTCATGGTCAGACCATGCACCAATAGAGCTAAGGTGCAATAATATCCGAACTGATAGACCTGGGACGAACTGGAAACTTAATGAATCAATCTTAAAAATACCGGAAATATGTGATATTATTGGCAACGAGATTGACCAATTCTTCAATATCAATACGGGCTCTGTTGACTCACAGCTTGTCCTATGGGAAGCCCATAAAGCAACGTTACGCGGCACGTTAATAAATATCACAGCCAGACGAAAGAGAGAAAGAGAGTCCAAAATTATCAATCTCCAAAACAAATTACAGACTTTCTCCTCTAACCATAAAAGGAATTTAGACCCCAAAACCTTACAAGAGGTAAAAGATGTCAAAATTGAACTTAACATGCTACTAGCTTCCAGAGCTGACAATTCACTGAGTTGGTCAAAGAGAAAATTTTACGAGAAAGCGAACAGGCCGGATACAATACTGGCCCGCATGCTAAAGGACAGGCAAGCTAAGTATAACATCCAAGCTATACGCTTAAAATCTGGTACCCCCACGTCTAATCCTCAGAAAATTGTAAACGAATTCGGCTCCTTCTATGAAACACTGTATAACGGTGAAAAAGTGGCACATAACTCTACAACGAGCGGTGCCCTAAGAGATTTCTTAGCCAGCTCGGAACTAGGGAGATTGACGGACACTGATAGAGCAGTTCTGAATGCTGACTTCACTATGGAAGAACTATCTCAGGCCATTAAAGAACTGAAGCCATCAAAGGCCCCTGGGCCTGATGGATTCTCAGGGCTTTACTATAAGAAATTTATAAAGCTGCTCGCCCCAAGGTTGCTCCGCATGTTTAACGCTATTTTAGCGGGAGCCCCCATCCCCAAGGAGATGTTAAAGGCGTCAATATCACTAATTCATAAAACTGGGAAAGACCCGCTAGACTGCAAAAGTTACCGGCCTATATCATTAATTAACACTGATGTTAAATTATACGCTAAATTATTGGCCAATAGACTTAGTCTCATCCTACCCAGACTTATACACCCAGATCAAGTCGGATTTATCAGGGGCCGGCAAGCAGCGGATAATACACGACGATTTATTGATCTGTTGGATTTGGCAAATAGTAAGGCAACTCAAAGCATGTTGTTAAGTCTGGATGCAGAAAAAGCTTTCGATAGGATAGACTGGCCATATTTAAAAGAGACGCTTGCGACATTTGGCTTTGGAGATCGGGTGAGTGAGGCGATTCTATCGCTGTACTCTGGCCCCACCGCCAGGGTCATACACCAAGGCTACCCCTCTCTGCCATTCCAAATAAAGAGTGGCACGAGACAGGGCTGCCCATTATCCCCGCTTTTATTTGCCCTATGTATCGAACCACTGGCGGCACAAATCAGAGGAAACCCAGACATCTCAGGGTTAAACGCATACTCCCAGACCCATAAAGCGGCCCTGTATGCGGATGACATCCTCTTGATTATCACAAAACCCCTTACATCCCTACCAAACCTCTTCGACCTACTAGATCGATTTTCTAAGGTCTCCGGCTTCAAAATCAATCAATCCAAATCGGAAGCCCTCAACATCAACCTCCCTAGACACATGGAGAAATTACTAAAATTAAATTTCAAATTTAATTGGCAACAAAACCACATAAAATACCTGGGTGTCCACATCACCAAAACTGTAAAAGACGTGTACAATGCAAATTACCCCAACCTGATTCGGACCTTAAAATCTGATTTACAGAAGTGGACATCCAAAAGGATATCCTGGATTGGACGTATCCATAGTGTCAAAATGAATTTACTCCCCCGTTTATTATACCTCTTCCAAACTCTCCCAGTGCCACTCAGTTGGAGGGACTTGCACTCACTTCAATCTGAAATATCCAAATTCATCTGGGGAGGTAAAAAACCGAGAGTAAGTAAATTAAATATGAAAAGATCTGTGGCGGCGGGCGGCCTGGCTGTACCCTGCCTGGTATCATATTACAAGGCGGCACAATTAAGTCAGATTGTACAATGGCATTCTAACCCAAAGTTAAAGAGATGGGTGGAATTAGAAAATGCTGCATGTGCACCTCTGGAACTGAGCAGCTTAATTTGGTTACATAAAACGGCGCGAAAATTTACCGCCATGCCGCTCTCCTCGATGACCAACTCAGTGTCAATTTGGGAGTCTACGAAATTTCGGCATTCCCTTACGACAAAACATTCTATGGCAACACCCATTTGGAATAACCCTGATTTCGCTCCAGGTCTATCAGTCAGTAATATCTCAATCTGGAGACAGAGGGGCTACAATCGGATTAGAGATCTGGAGGGTCACGACAGAAAAATCAAAACATTCGACCATATCAGGGAAGAAAAAGAGATCCCTCACTCAGAATTCTTTAGATACCTCCAGATCAGGGCATTTTATAACAAACTTGCCCCATACCCCCTATTAACATCTTTCGAAAAGCTCTGTCTGGCTGAGACCGACACGAAGGGACTTACATCTCAGCTATACGGAGAAGTGATCAGTTCTGGTGAACATGAGCAGCAGATACCCTCATTCCGTTCTCAATGGGAAACAGATCTGGGAGAAAACTTAGAAGATGAAGAATGGAGCGCCATATATATGGCCACAGCGAAGAGCTCCATATGCACCACGCTCAAGGAGAACGCATATAAAGTCCTAATGCGATGGTACCTCACCCCACTGAAATTATCAAGGTTTGTGCCGGGTTCCTCTCCCCTGTGCCCCCGCCAGTGCGGAGGAACAGCCGACCTGTTACATATGCTGTGGTCTTGTCCACGGATCTCTCCACTGTGGGAGGCGATTAGACATTGGATACAGAGACTGTTCGATCTCACCATTCACCCAGACCCGTGGTTGTTCCTACTGAACAGGCCATTGACGGGCCTTTCCAAAACAAATAACAAACTAATTGCCCATTTCGCAATTGCAACGCGGTGCGAGATCGCAGCATTATGGAAACAATCTGATATTCCAACCATCCCAAAGATTCGTAATCGAATTTGGTTCATTTGCCAGATGGAAAAATTAACGAGTTTAGTTAATGATACTGGTGACAATTTTCTAAAAGTCTGGACGCCTTGGCTGGCACAGACAGATATCCCGGGGATTGAGAGGTCCTCAATATGGCTCTGATAACAGTAGGTGCGTTCTCCTTGGGAGGGGCTTACAGGAAGTATTCTATTCACCCAGGACCCCTTATAGTAACATTATAACATAAGTAATAAGAGAGATGACTCAGCTTGCAAACATCTGTGATGCTTAGCACGGAGCCACGTGTCGCACCTACTACCAACGCACTCCCCCTACCTCACCCCCAACCTACCCCTTTCCCCTCCCCATCCCGCCTCAACCTTCCTTTTATTTTTTTATTTTATTTTCTCTGATTATGTATTGTCTCCCCTTTTAAGTTGAGTTATATGTGTCTGTTTGTCCATTGGACTATATAGTCCACACCAAAGTACCCGGAAGACCGGGTCCCGAAGCACAGCAGGGCCTCGTTGTTACTTATATAATTGTTAAAATATTGTTTGCATACAAGACAAAAGTATTCTGTAATGTATTTTATGCTGTCTTGATTCAATAAAATTTAAGTTATAAAAAAAAGAAAAAAACAGGCTCAAGACTTACCTCTGTACTAGGCATTTGATGAATGAACCACAAACTATTTCACATTCAATAATTACAAAAACAGAAAGGCCCAGCGCAACATACAAATTGACACAACATATAGTACAATACTTTAGTGCTAATCTGCTCATGAGTAAGGGTCATTTAGTTAAACGCTTTGGCCAAAGTGTTATAAGCCCGCATCAACATCAAGGCTTGACCAATTTGCAGGTCCCAACACTACCTGGTAAAATTCTCATGTACCTCTCTTTTTTGCTGGAGGGAGAAAAACCATACTGGATCTGTGCTACACAGGAATATGATAAAAACTGCTCATTGGAAAGTGGGGCGGGTGCGAGCTTTATACCCTGGGGAGGAGGGGTCACACCTCCAAACAACAACAGTTGCAATAACCCAGCAAGCTCCAGAACCCCAAAACCTACCCTCACATCATATATACATGTAACAGGGTATGTTATTTCTGCCTGGCAATCCCCCTGTTATGCAAGTCCCTGCTAGCTGCAGGCTTTAACAGGTTAAATCTATGGGCTTTTGACCCCCCCTTATGCTGCTCTCTGATGGACAGGAGTAAGGTGGTGACAAATGGCCTGTTTAAGCATATCAGGGATAGGTATAGACCATGAGCTCGCCCCCCCTGTTTTCCTAATGAGAAGCAGGGCCAAAACTATCAGTCCTGTTCCTAGTTCTGAGGAGAACAGAAGCAGAGGGCTGTGAGTCTCTCCCATGGCGGGATGAGCGGGCCCACCCTCAGCCTTGTGGCCGAGTTAACCTCTGACCAAGGAAGATGACCCTATACTATCAGGGTCAAGCACCAACCAGAGGTGGGAATCATCTGAACCCTTGTACCACTGTAATACCATCATGCAGTGACTGCTAAGAATAAAGCCCTTTGTTAATTATACACCAGCCTGGATTGAGTCAGTGCATGTGGTGTATGGAAGATATGCTTTAGAGAGAATTGTCTCTGGTACTGCCAGAGCCCCCACCCCTGAAGCTGGTGGCACTGAACACCAAAGGAAAGAACTACAGATGACACCAAAAGCCTGTCCTGATCTCCACTACACCGCAGATCCGCTCAGCTCTCCTGACCCTAACCGGTATTTGCACCACATCCTAGGAAGCAGAAGCTGTGTATCTTCCACTGGGGGGGACGGACGGGACAGTGCTACATACTGTACATTATTCAATAATTACCGTATCATTTCAGTCTATATTCTGATCATATATTTTTATCTTTTTTTTTCGACTTTAAATATGTTCCTTTTATTTTTTTTGTACCTGTTTATTTTAAACGTGGGAAGGGCTTTGAGTCCCATTAGGTGAAAAGCACTTTATAAATAAACGTATTATCTTTATTAATACCACGCTAAGTGACTTAACAGAGTTTATAGATCTGGGCCTCCGTGTGGTTCGACTTCAGACTAATTTGTCACAGTCTTCTTCATGGCTTCATAAGCCTTCAGTGCTCTGCAGATCTGCTAACATAAAAAAAGGGTTAACTTAAAAATAAACCTTTAAGTATTGAGCAAAGTTGAGAATCCTCCCTCTGTTCTGTCACAATTATTTTGCCAACTTGGCTCACCTTTGTTGGTCTATTGCAGTGCAAAAGTGAATACTTAGACTCACCTTTCCAATATTGTTGACCAGCAAGACTTTATGTATTCATGCCACTGCTAGCAGCTACATCCAATGAACTCACAATCATCGTATATTCCGAGAAACCCACCATTCTCAAGAGGAATATTACTAAAAAATTCAATTTCAAGGTTTCTTAAGAAAACATATTTGATTTCCCTGTTAGCTCAACAGCACTGTAGGTTACAGTTGAACCTTATAAATTAAATTTTCTTGGCCCCAAGACACCCAAAACCAAAAGTTTATTTTCTGTGAAGTCTGTAGCAGGCCCCACTTGCCAAAAATGCTTTATATGTGTTTATAATGGAGGGAAAGAAATTACTTGTTTTGTGCTTGTGAACGTGCAGTGCTTTTAGAATTACCTTCCTGAATTGGCATTTGTGTGTGTTCCTCCAGGCAAATTTATGACTATCGGGTTATTATAATGACTTTGAAATGATATCCATGATCAAGGAATTTGAACTTCAGTGTTGCAATAGAGTTATGATAAACTTTAACACAAGGTTCAGCCTGGTAAGCTTAAAACTGTATCGACCTTTTTGAGACGTCGCTTATAAAGTGGATGGGGTATGAATGTGTGGGAAGGGTAATGTCTGTCATTGCTTTATACTATACTGCTGGGCCGTGCAGCACTGAAATGGTAAAGCTTTTTGCCAAAATATGTTGAGAATGTTGTTTATTATTTTTTCCTTATTTACTTGTTAGCTTGAAACTGACATGCATGACCTGTAGAGCTTTGTATTGCTCACCACCACCCCGTCCTTCAGATCCAGCCTTTACCTGCATATCCCCATAAATACTGACACATTGAGTTGGGTACAACTTACCGCAGGCTTTTATTGATTAACCACGAACTTGAGAACTGGTCAAACATTTACTCACCTCTGTACCTGACTCAGTGAGCCTAGAAAGAACCCCATAAGGGACTGCCTCCTCTTTCAACCCCCATTGGACCAACCAGTCATTGATCCCATGGAGTCTCCCTGACTGGTCTCCATACCTCCACAACTGAGGTGATTTTACCCCTCAAATTTGCCTCGCAGCCCCCACCAATACCACAGCCCATTCCAGTCCATGTTGAAAATATTGAGGGCAATATCAGATACATGGATAATAATAATAATAATATATGTTCTTGTATAGCGCTGCTAGTTGTACGCAGCACTTTACAGTGACATTTTGCAGGCACAGGTCCCTGCCCTGGGAGCTTACAATCTATGTTTTTGGTGCCTGAGGCACAGGGAGATAAAGTGACTTGCCCAAGTTCACAAGGAGCGAACACCGGGAATTGAACCAGGCTCCCCTGCTTCAAACTCTCAGTGCCAGACAGTGTCTTTACTCACTGAGCCACTCCCTCTCCCAACCCCCCATAAAAACTCTTACACACATCTTCTAATTCCTTGTGCCACCATGCCACTCTACCCCAGTTTCTCAATAGATCCCTACCCAACAATTCAGCTTCTAGAGCATCTATCCACTTCTTTAAGGCATCAAATCCCCAACCATTCCAACCAAGGAAGGATTTCACACCAGGACTGCTAGTGGGAAGGCTATAGCAATCTCAACCTGAGCTTCCCTTTTTACTATTCATAAGATCGACCAACCTAAACAGCCCCAGCTTGCCCCCTCCTCCCCCTCCCCATGTGAATCAGTATAATCAGTCTGGAGCTGTAATACCCATCTTACTTGTTAACATATCAGGCAGCATATGTACCCAATGCATCCCCCTTCACCCCATCCAACAAATATCCCAATTATCAATTTGCAAACCCATGGGATTATCGTAAGGAACGTGATTCCACTCTTCGTTTGGCACAGTGCTCCTATTAGTCCCCACAAATCAAGGCCCTGATTGTACTGGAACCTTGTGAGCAAACAAAATATACAACAAACCTTATCACTGTAAGGGTTCCAGGCTTTGGCTGGAACCAGCCCTTACCTGGCTGCTGTGGACATCTTGGTTGCTGGCAAGCCTCCTCCTGAACTTTGTTATTTGCTGCACCTTTTCAAGGGCTTAAATAGCAGCCAGTGACTTCCAGCCCCTGCCTGAGCATTGTATACGTTTCCCTGTGTTCCTGGCCACCTTGGGTTCCAGTTGCTGAGCCTTCCTTGTTCATGAGCCTTCCCTGTGTTCCTGGCCATCTTGGGTTTTGGTTTCTGAGCCTTCCTTGTTCGTGAACCTTCCCTGTTCCTGAAGCTAGCCTTTTGTGGTGGCTTGCTTGTCCTTGAGGCTAGCCTGTTCATTTGGAATCCCTATTGCTGACCCTGGACCATGACCCCGACCTCGCTACCTTCTGCCTGCCATGACCTTTTGTCTGTCGCCTGGATTCTGCAGCACTGCCGCTTCCCCTGACCCTTTGGTTGCTAACCGACCACAGATACTCTAACAGGACTCTGTCCCTGGGCTCTGGTCGGTTAATTGGCATCCCTACCTCAGAACTGTGGGTACGCTTCCTGATCGGAGACGAGCACCGTCATAATCCCCCCAAGAAAACATATAATGTAGTGCTTGAAGCACCTAGATTTCCGCCAGCCTATTCTACAGATGATGCTTTCATCCAAACCAAAATGTGCTGTCTGTTTCAGCCCAAGTCCTGAAGGAATAGAACCCATATGATAACGAGTCAAACCCCACTTTCCCAAAATGGTTCTTTGCTAGTGAAAAACCGCCCTGATGCACAGGTAAATGTCCTGCCAATATCGACCTGAACAACAACTATTCCCTCAAATCCCGTAATGGACTGATGCCTCCTCCTAGACCTTTAATTTCTAATCAAGACTCTTTCCCCCCTTTATCAGTTCTTCACAAATCATTTTTCTATCATTTTGTGTACGCCACAACAATATCCTAAACCCCAACTCATCCACCTTAACCATCCTCGTTCCCAATACCCCTAGGTCTCACCTTTTGATACATTCACCAACTCCCCCAATCTTAATGCTCCAAAGAAGGCTAAATTAAAAGCAGCTCCAAATATCTTCAACCCCTACACAACTTTTTTTCTTCCAGAAATCCCATCAATGAAGCCAACATAATTGGATCTCTCATCCTCCCTTGCCATTCTCTTTTTCCATCCCATCAACAATTTTTTTCACCACAACCTGTTTAAGTCCCTTTACACAAAAACCTTCAAGAAAAAAGATATCTGGAAAGCTGGCGCTCTACCAAAATTTTGATTGTAAATAAATCACCACTTCCCGAAACCCGTCCTCGTAGGATGATAAAGCCCCTGACTCGCCATAAACTAATTGAAGTTGCTCCATGCCTTTCTGTATGCTGTGCAGGTCCCCGGAACCATGGATTGCTGCACTATATAAGTCGGGGCTCCCCAGCTTTTACAGGTAGACTGGACACTCACACCCAACTGCTGAAACCAATCATTTGTTTCTCTTGATAACTAGAGATGGGTGAATCTTTCACTGACATTTGAATTCACTGTGAATATGGTGTTTCTTTGCAGCTTGTGTCTAAAAATGGACATTTGCCTACCTTCATGTGTATGCATTACCACCGGCCACCTTCGCAGATTCAATTGCATATGGAGAGAGAGAGAGAGAGAGACAGGGAGTCATTACAATATACTTTGCATATCCCATTAGCCTGAATAAATGAAAATGGTTCGAAATGAATCGTTGGCTTCCAGAACGCAGATTCAATGTCTGCTTTTGCCAACAAGCAGCCAGAACTGCACCTCTTCACCAAATTCACTTTTCTTTCAAATAATGCATAGGACATGACATAGATCCTTATTTATCCCTCTACTCTGGTAACTTCCCCTCCTCCTTCAATCATGCAACAGTTATACCCTTACTCAAAAACAGCAAGCTTGACCCTACCTGTCTCTATAATTATCGTCCTCTCTACCTCCTGCCTTTGCCTCTAAACAATTTGAACATCTTGTATTCTCTCGCTTGCTCCATTTCCTGATCTCCTATTCTCTACAATCTGACTTCTGCACTGCTCACTCCACCGAAACAGCCCTCACTAAAATAACTAATGACCTTCATGCTGCCAAAGAGAAAGGTTATTACACTCTGATCATATTGCTCGACATGTCTACAGCCTTTGATACTATGAACCTGTAAGGATTCTGCCAGATCCGTGCTGGGGTTTGCTGCAGTTTGGGTTTTCCAGCCTGCATGCCCTTGCTCCACATTTCACCCATTTTGGTTAATTGCAGCTGGCTACTTAAGGCTGCAGTTCCCAGTGGGAGTCGCAGAGCAAAGTTCTGTTTGCTGCAGCTCCGATGGATTTTCGCTGTCACGCATTACCCTTGCGCCTATTTAGAATCCCTGTTGCTGACACTGGACCGTGACCCCAACCTCGCTGTCTTCTGCCTGCCCAGACCTGTTGCCTGGACTCTGCACCACTGCCATCAGCCCTGACTTCTGCCTGCTTACTGACTACGGATACTGTCTCTGGGCTCTGGTCGGTTATTCTGCATTCCTACCTCAGCCCGACAGGTCCGCTTCCTGATTTGAGACGAGCACGTCACAGAACCACCCTATCCTCATTCATATTCTTCATACACTTGGTATCCGTAACAGAACACTCTCCTGGATTTCCTCTTACGTTTCACTTCATACTTTCAGTGTTGATTCTGATTCCTAACACCATCTCCTCCAATGACAATCTTTCTTTGGGTGTACCCCGAGGTTCTCTCCTGGGACATCTTCTTTTTTCTCTTACTACACTCTCTCTATGCTGATGATACACAAATGTACTTTTCAACCCCTCACCTTACACCTGCTGTTCAGACTAAAGTCTCTGAATGCCTCTCTGATACAGATGCAACTGCCGGTTCTGAGCCACTTGACAGGGAAAATTTGTGGCCATCTCTCAGACTTTTCATGTGACATATTCCCCCTGTTTGCGTATATTTGATGAGTTGACGGTGAGTTGTCCCTCCTGTATTTAGTCGTCAGACGGATTTATTATTTGTGTGCGTGTCCGGCAAAATGGCAAAGTGAATGTCGTTGCCTATGGGGGACACTTAATGCTACTGTAGAGTTTATACTCCATGTCTGAAAACAGGTGTATTTTAGGCCAGATAAAAAGTATATTCTGTACAGTATGATAGTAATCCATTGTTAAATTACCTTGTTCACTCAAGACGTTATCAAATTTAGACATTTCACATTTTATTACAAAACAGAATGAATCGTACATTATTTTACATTGCCTTGACTGCTGACTGTTGCATGGGACATACTGTACACTATTTCAACTCCTTGTAGTCGACCCAAATGCAGTTTTGCATACATGATATTTTCTGCAATTAATGCAGGGACAGATAAAAAGGCATCAATGACCAATCCTCGACAAATGCGGTTACCCAATCGCAACGGGCGATCACATTTGCGCATGCTTACTGGCCTGGAAGTGGAAGCAGGCACAGACCCCTTGCACACCCCATGCAGGGAGGTATGGTGGAGTGACCTACCAGGACATGATGGACCTGGCTTACCTCTGCTCTGCCACCCCCTCAGCCTCCACCCTCCTCACCCGACACCTATTCCATGAACCCTGCGATCAGAGGCCTCTCTGCGGGGTTTCCCCACTTTCCTTTTGTCCGATCAGCACAGCAGTCACCCACCCAGGCAGCAGTCAAGGCAGCATCCACCCACCCAGGCAGCAGTCACCCACCCAGGAATCAGTCACCCAGTCAGGCAGCAGTCACTTACCCAGGCAGTCAGTCAGCCACCCACCCAATGGCAGTCAGTCACCCAGGCAGTCAGTCACACACCCTGGCAGGCAGCCACTCATCCACCCAGTCACCCAGTTACCCACCCAGTCACCCAACCAGTCAGTCAGTCACCCACCCAGTCAGTCACCCACCCAACCAGACTAGTCACACACTCACACACTTGATTCTTATTAGGAATTTATTCCATTTATTAAAAGTGGAGGCAGGGCTAGGGGCAGGGCTATATGGCGAATAGATTTTTTTTGTTCGGCAAGTAGATTTTTGGGTGATTTGTCAAGCACTGTCTATGACTATACCATTGACAAGTATGAATACTTCAAAAATTCACCAAACTAGTGCTAATTGAAGAATTAATTGATAAAATGTAACTTTGAATGATTTCTTTATTAGAACACAACGTCCCAGTTCGAAAGGAGGTTTCTGTTCACTGCAGCCATCTTTTGCGGGTATGTTTGATCATGGCAACTTCAAAAGGAGAAAGATCTGGACCAGCACATTGAATAATCGTATTTCCCAAGCCGGTATCTCCAATGTGCCACCACCTGCTTACACTACCAGTTTCAGTCTGAATGTTTGCCTCAATACCAATGAACTTACATCCTGACTACCTTCCCCGACCTGAGTACCAGCCTCAACCTGATTATATGGCTCCATCTGGTTACCTGTCCCAAGATAATTATCAGTGGGGATCCAACAACTCCATGATTGACTTGAGCATATACGCACAGTGCACCCCTGGCATCAACATTGGGTCACCAATTGGCAAGGTTTATAATAAAAGTAAATATAATGTACTGTAAAGTAGTAACTGTAATTCCCAATGACAAACATACAGTACTGCAGCGGTGCGCAAACTGGGCGCGTGCAAAATTGTATGGGGGGGGGGGGCGTGGCAGTTGCAGAGGCCCTGCGCTCTTCCCCCAAGGCATTTAAACTAATGCTGGGGGATCGCGTGAGACATCTGCAACTTCACTTGCCTTCTCTGCGGTGGCAACGTGACCCCGTTGCGTCATTTGATGCCGGAGAGAAGGTAAGGGAAGGGGGGTGGTTTGCAGGGAGGGAAGCAGGCAAGGGGGCGCAAGCAGGGAAAGATTGTGCACCCCTACAGTACTGTACTGTGTGCGTGCCATAGCCCGTTAATGCATTGACGCATTCTCACTTTGGTGTTCATTTGCGGAATACTACTTACAGGAAACAAGCAGAATTTTAACAGATCAAATTATGTATGAACGGCTAAAGAGGGACCGTACAAGAAAATTTAGAGGGGAACTTTTATTATTACTAGATAGAGGCAAAAAAGACAGAGTTTAATTATCTCAACCAACAACATCCAGTCATGGCTATTTTTTACTTTTTGCCCAAAATACACAAGAGCTTGACGTTACCTCCAGGTAGACAAATCATCTCTGGGATAGGGTCTCTTACGTCCAATCTTTCTGAGTATTTGGATACTTTTCTTCAACACTATGTGATATGTGCAAGATCCTATCTCAGAGATACCATGGAAGTCTTAGACCGATTGTCCACAGTTGAGTGGAAGCCAGAATTCACAATGGTATCCTGCGACGTCACATCGTTATATACAATTAGTGACCATAGTGATGGCAGTGAGGTGGTTAAGATAATCCTTGATGATGATAAAGATTTACATGACAAACAGAAAACGTTTTTAATAGACGGTATCATGTTAATTTTAAAACACAATGTTTTTAATTTCAATGGCGATTATTATCTACAGTGACGTGGCACAGCCATGGGGACCAGGTTTGCGCCCAGTTATGCGAATATTTTCATGGCAATCTGGGAATAGGATAACAAATGGTCCACCCATGCCTTTGGCGCAAACCTGGTCCTCTGTTTAACCACGTGGTATGAGCATGTACTCGTTCAGTTTATATCCATATACATTGACATGAAGGCTATTCAATTAGGGCTTTATTTGAGCAATTTGCTTACTATGTTTCTTTTGATTCAAGTAATACTGCTGTGGAGTTTAGATTTGGATAACCAGTTTATGCCTAAACAAAGACAGTATATGCTCCATTTTCATGTCCACGATTGTAATTAATTTGAGAAGAGATTATTACCCAATCGTCATCAATAAACGAATGACCAGATGCTATAAAAAAAAAACACATCCAGCAACCCACAGGAACCATGACCAAGCACAGTTTATGTGCTTAACGCGTTGTTCCGGTGTGGGACATATAGGAAGTTTGTCCGCTACCAGCCACAGTAGTTTTCTGGAGTGCCCCGTTCACAGTCCCACTCACCGGACGCAGGAACGGGAACCAACTGCAGCACGGCATAAAAGGAGGCTGCTGATAGCTGGAGCAAGTGTTTTTAGATGTAAGTCTATGATTATTCTTATCTTGTTTAATAAATCTCCGTTATACCAACTTTTGGCTGTTTTTCATCCCACTGTGGCACTGCGGGAGGATGTATTGACCCAGTGAAGGAGAAGAGAGAATATTAAGCAAGTCACCATAAGAAACTGATGTGAAGATCATGGCCGTGTGAGTGTTATTGCATCATTAGTTTTATACCCTCCACACTTCTCAGCATCCCCATCCCCAATCCCCCCCCCCTTCCTCTCCTTTCCCCCTCACCCTAAAGTTTGTACTTACAATGCTGATTCTGTTTGTATATCAACACTAGATTCCTATCAGCACAATATTGATGGTTTTTATTTTTTTTTGCACGCCACGATTTCTTGCTATCATGTACTACAGTTAGTGTATGCTTAAAGCATCATAGATTTTTTCCCCCAGAAATGAAAGCATCAAATCGACAAACAGAAGATGATGTAAATGGAAGTCTAAAACCACTATATTTTAAACTTTCATTTTTTAACTTTTATATTATTAGCTTTACTAGTCTAACAATGTGATGGTCATATTCATGTTTTTAAATTATTGTATTTCACGCTTGTTTGGCACAGCACATACTGTATGTGATAGATAGATTTATGTGATCACTTTTGCTAAAATGTCACACTCGTTTCAGTATACAAACCAGGCTCCTTGAGTTGCACCTCCCCCCCACCTCACAACTATAAACTGGTCCCAAGGGCCATAGAAATTTCACAATGAAATGTTTCAAGCTTTGGCTGCAGGGTTGTCCGCAAATGTGCTGTCCCCGGCCACCTGAGAAATTCCACTTCCTGGTTAATGACACGCAGGGCTGTTGCATTGCACTTCCCACGCATGCTCATATGACACAAGGCCTGCATGAAGCATTAAGAAATTAAAAAAGAAGTTGGAGCGCAGAGAAAAAAAGAAGGGGAGGGAGTATTAAACAAAAGTTCACTTTATTGTGCACTGTACAATTCAAAACTTACAATCAATATTAGCTATGTGCCCGATGAGGAAACTAGGTCCGACCACGGCTCTCGCCGTCACCACCCCTGCCTCAACCTTCTCTCCTTGCCTAAGATCACCGCGGATCAACGCTGAGTTCTAAAACCGGAACTCAGCCCGATGCTGGATGGTGGGCGGGCTCTCTCGGGAGAATACACTGCCAGGCAATGTAGGGAGGCTGACGTGCGGGGAGAACTAACCGGACACCTCAAACAGGCTGGTAACACACTTGGAGATGACGTGTGTACCTAAACCCCTAAGCAGTCCCTCAACGCGTTTCACGCTCACTAGCGCTTCGTCAGGAGGTACTGAGGCATGTTGGGAGGCTGCCTTATATAGGCCACCACCCCCTAAATGCCCCTAACACAAAAAACCTGTGTAAACATGCTAAAGGCATATTCCATTGATAATGTGACAACCAAAACATTTAAACACGGACACAGACATTTAAAAACCTCAGAAATTATACTCATCTAGTACTTTACCCAAAATTGATTCTTAAAAATTCTAAAAACAATTAAAAATGTTCTAAAAGTTCTAAAAAATGGGGACCTTATTTGTAATGCAACATTTAGATTTAAACTGCATGAAGCATTAGAATGCATTGAATAACACTGGAACATTGAACATGTAAAAAAAAAGGTCACAGCTAAAGACAAAAACATTTTTTTTCCTGATCACCCTGGCAGTGGGCACATTTGGGTTAATCCCTTCTCCCTCTATGTAGGACAAGAAATAGACTTTTGCAGGTAGGCCATATAAGGCCCCTCCCTCTACCTGCACCTTAGTCTTTTTCCTGTCCTCACAGCTAGGAGTAGGATTTTTTATTTTCTAAAGGACTCACCTACTGCACCTTGTGCAGCTATCCAGGGACCTCAACCTCTCTGCCCTGAAGCTCAGATCGACGCGCCCATGCGGGTGGCAAGACGGAGACCCCTAAGAGTCGGGGGAACCCCCAGGAACCCAATACATTCGTGGGGTGGGGAGCAGCTGCAGGCGCGGGCTGTGGAGGCTTACTTTCAAAGGAAACCCCATTAAACCGACACAAAGCGAGGGGGAGCATAGCAGCTGCAGCTGAGAGCCCCGTGGAGGCTCAGACTCACCGCACTAGCGTCTGGTACACTGCGGTAAGAAACCCCCAGGAGCTCGGTACAACGCGGGGGGGGGGGGGGGAAGCAGCCACAGCTGCGAGCCGTAAAAAAGGCTCAGATTGACCGCGCTAGCGTCTGGAACGCTGCGGTAGAGGGACAATGCACGAGACCACACAGGAGCGCGCGCGTCATGTTACGGCCGGCGGATGCGTGCACAGACACGCGGGCCGTGCACGAGCACTATGGTGACGTCATAGGAGCGACGTGTGTGTGTGAGAGAAAAACGCAGCATGGAACGCTCAGCAGGGAGAAGCCAAGTGCTGGAAATGTATTTGAAAATGGAGACCCCTAAAAGTTCAGTTCCCAAGACTAGGTGAGTCCTTAGTTTTAGTTCTACATGGGAAAGAGAGATGGGCTATATACATTAGGGTGTATATTTAGTATTTATTTTGTTTTTATTAAAATAGTTTGGTGGTTACCCTTCCAGAAGCAGAATCTTCAAAGGGGACGGGGGAATCCCTGCAACATAAAAGGAAGGTTGCTAAGAAAACTAAATGGTGCGCAACTTGCGAGAAACCAGCCCTAATAGGGAAGAAATTGTGTGAAGATTGTCTTAAGGCAGCTGCAAGAGATTCCAACTAACAAATGAGCACTTTCTTTGTATTAATGAAGGAGGCAGTTAAACAGAGTTGATGCGGCAGTTCAGCAAGCAGTTAACCTTGCGCAAAAAAGATTTAGATCCCAAACCAGTCTGGATAAAGGGAAAGGTTTTTCATCAGATGATTCTGACATTGATTGTTTCCAAGTATCAGAGGGTGAAATGGATTCATCAGATCAGGATATTCAGGAAGAGGAATCTGAATTTGATGTAGAAATGGTGGACCCACTCATCAAGGCCATGAGGCAGGCATTGGAATTAGAAGATACTGAGGAGTTAACCCACAAGAAATATTAACTTTTTGGGTCAAGACAAAGAAAAGGTAGAGTTTTTCCTATTCATCAGGTAATCAAAGACCTCATTCAAGCAGAGTTGACGCAACCAGACGCCAAAGTATTTACGCCTAAAAGATTTGGGAAGATGTATCCATTCCCACAAGAGGAGGTAAAATTTTGGGATGTTAGCCCAAAGGTGGATACTGCTATATCCAGAATAGTAAAAAAGACCACTTTCCCAATAGAGGAAGCTGCATCGTTAAAGGACACTATGGATAGGAAGATGGATTACGTATTGAAAAAAGCATACGTCACAGCAGGGACATCCTACAAACCAGCCATAGCAACAACGTCAGCAGCAACGGCTATGCGAGTGTGGATTGCCAACATAGAAGAGACAATAGACAAGGGTGTAAAAAGAAGTGCTATTCTGAAGGCACTGTCCGAAGTAAAGTGGGCAACTGACTACATAGCAGAAGCCTCTTTGGATGCGGTAAAATTAGCAGCTAAATCTATGGCGCTAGCGGTATCAGCAAGAAGGGCTTTATGGCTCAGACAGTGGATGGCTGACACAGCATCAAAGAACAGCTTATGAGGATTACCATTTGAAGGTGAATTCCTCTTTGGCAACAAACTGGATGCCATAATAACAAAAGCATCAGGAGGTAAGAGCACTTTTTTGCCCCAGGGAAACAGGAGCAGAAGATTCGGTTTCCAACAGTCTAATAGAAATCAGTATAAGGAAGCAAAGACATATAGACCTGGCAGGTCGTTTCCAAGGCAAACAACATGGAGGGGCGGCCAGAACCGGCTTTTTCGAGGCACCAGAGGAAGAGGATCATTTGCCAAGAACAAGTTCATGAAGGTCAAAGGGCCCAGCAGTTGCCAGTAGGAGGACGACTGACGCAGTTTTCTGCAACGTGGGCCCAAACAATACAGGACAATTGGGTATTAGAAGCCATTCGTCAGGGGTACAGTATAGAGTTCAGAGAAATACCAAGAAGAAATATGGGCCTAATAACATGGGTACAGTCCAAGGAAAAAAGAAGGCAAATTAATTCGGCTTTAAAGAAGTTATTACAAGCGGAAGTAATAAAGAAGGTACCTCAGGAAGACAGAGGAAGTGGAATTTATTCCAGAATATTTCAAGTACAAAAACCTTCAGGAGATTACAGAGCAATCCTAGACCTAAGAAAGGTAAATTCATTCTTGAAAATAAGAAAATTCAAGATGGTATCGTTGAACCTGATTATTCAAGAGGTACAACCAGGAGACTGGATGGTGGCGATAGACTTAAAAGACGCTTATCTACATGTGCCCATAGCAAAGGGACACCAAAGACTTCTAAGGTTTGCAGTGAACCAAGATAATTATCAGTACACAACACTGCCATTTGGTCTGGCGACTTCCCCAAGAACGTTTACAAAAATTCTAGCCCCTTTAGTGGCAGAAATGAGAGAAAGAGGGGTAGAAATATACCCATACCTGGACGACATCCTGGTAAAATCAAAAAGTCTGGAGAAACTACAACAAGACCAGAAGATGGTCATAACCTTCCTGGAACAGCACGGTTGGTTAATAAACAGAGACAAGAGTCATCTCATACCCACTCAACTATTAAGATTTTTGGGGGTAGAATTTGATACGGCAAAAGGTGAAGTGAGACTGCCAGACACAAAGAGGCAAGACATAGCTATGCAAACAAAGAAGCTCAGGAAAGCAACCAGAACTTCAGCAGACGAATGCATGAAGCTTCTAGGAAAATTCGCTTCAACATTAAGCGTCACAAAATGGGCAGCGCTACATCTGAGACCATTACAAAACAATTTTTTACAACAATGGAACGGGAATCACAAAAACACAAGACAAAGAATCTTGTTACACCCACACACAAAACAGGAATTAAAGTGGTGGGAAGATACCCGAAATCTGGGAAAAGGACAAACACAAACACCCAGTACAGTGGAAAAGAATTACAACAGATGCGAGCAACGCAGGTTGGGGTGCCCAAATGGGAGAAATATTGGTGCAAGGAACCTGGACAAACCAGGAAAAGCATCTTCCATCAAATCTGCTGGAACTAAAAGCAGTACAAAGGGCCCTAGAAGCTTTCCAAGACCAAATAAATTGTGGCAATATAAAGATAGAATCAGACAACAGGTCAGTTGTCAAATATGTAGCCAAACAAGGAGGAACCAGGAGCAGAAAGCTGATGAATCTCACAGCAGAAATCCTCTTTTGGGCAGAGCGCCACTTATCAGAAATTACAGCCATACATATCCCAGGACTGGAAAATGTCACAGCAGACTTTCTAAGTCGCAATATTATACACCCAATAGAATGGGCATTAGACCCACAGGTGTTTCAAGAACTGGTAGAGCGATGGGGTCAGCCAGACATAGATCTCATGGCAAGTGTTAAAAATAAATGTGAGGCGCTACTAATGAAGGTGATAAATATATAAATAAATAAATAAATTTATATAAATAAATATATTGTGATAACTATAAAGTGCTCAATATGTGAAAGAATGGCAAACTTCGCTGCTCAACCCTCTTGGGAAAAGATCCAATTTCTCCCGTCTTGGATGGTAAGGAGAAGCTCGTGGGGAGCGCAGGTTTCACCATATATATAGGGAAGAAAATATAAAATAGTGCAGTATGTCTAAACAATTACAGCAATTGAAACAGGAATCATGATTGGGGACTCACATTCTCCCAGTGGTAATACAGCATTGAATAACAGATGGTATGATGAGAAGACTCAGCAATGTGTAGGGGGATCTTGCTGGTATACACTCCCTGATGTCAGCCGGACAAACCCTCAACAGAATGAAAGAAAGACAACTCTAGTGCAACATTGTATGTTCACTGGTGATATATTCAAAAAGGCAATTGTTATTGCACTTACATGAGCAACAAGTGCTTAGACACGTAACAATTGATGTGTAGCATAGGTGTACAGCATCCACCCCTCTCCCGAGGTCGCGTCGCGTCACTTCCGGTTTCGTGATCGGACACAGAATGGATCCACACGGGTTCTGGGGCAATCAGGGCACACTTCTGGACTGCTGCAAGTTCACTCAACGCGTTTCGCTGGCGTGGCAGCTTCGTCAGGAGTCTCATGGCGACACATCAGAACCGCAAGGTAAAAAACTACTGTGCAAGACAGTTTCATCCAAGCGCAAAAAGTACAGATGCTCTCAGTTTCAAATGGGACTTCAAGTTGGCATACCTGTTCCCTCCAATTCCCCTAATTCCGAAAGCAATCAGGAAAATCAGGGAAGACCAAGCAGAGGTGATATTCATAGCACCATACTGGCCAAGAAGGCTTTGATTCACACACTTGGTAAATATGGCAGTAGATACACCATGGCACATACCAGATCGCAAAGGACTGATGCGACAGGGGCCAATATGTCATCCGAACGCCAAACAATGGGCCTTGACGGCATGGCGATTGAGCGGGAAACATTGAGACTGAAGGGTTGTTCAGACTAAAAATCCAGACCCTTTTACATGCAAGAAAATGATCCACATCAAAAGTATACCATAGAATCTGGCTTTGCTTTCGCGATTGGTGCGAAAAAGAAAAACAACATTTCCTTTCACCTCGAATTGTGTCAATAGTAGAGTTCCTACAAAAGGGATTTGAGAAGGGTCTCAGTCTTAGCTCATTGAAAGTACAGGTATCTGCACTATCAGCCTTATTGGAAAGAAATCTGGCAATGGAAAGATTAATCATCAGGTTCTTGCAGGCAGTTAAAGGTTAAGGCCTCAAATCAAGAACAGAGTACCTACATGGGACTTGTCTCTAGTATTTGATGTATTACCGGCATCTCCGTTTGAACATATACAGGAGATAGGCTTAAGATGGTTATCATGGAAGATGGCGTTTTTGATCGCAATCACCTCAGCAAGGAGAGTGGGAGAACTACAGGCACTATCAGCCAAGGAACCATTCCTAGTCATACATCAAGACAAGGCAGTTCTCAGACCAGTGCATCAATTTCTGCCAAAGGTGGTATCACAGTTCCATATGAATCAGGAAATGGTGATGCCGTCATTCTGTCCAGATTCAAAGAACAAGAAAGAAGAAAGACTACACAAATTAGACGTGGTGAGATGCCTAAAAGTGTACATGGAAAGGATGCGAGATATCAGAAAGCCAGACAGACTATTCATCATACCAGAGGGACCAAAGAAAGGTCAAGCAAGCATCAAAGACAACAATTTCTCAGTGGATAGTGTCTTGTATTAAAAAAGCTTATGAAAGCAAAGGACAAGATAAACCTTTGAACATTAAAGCTCATTCTACAAGGGCCATGTCTATATCATGGGCATTTAAAGCCCAAGCTACACCAGGACAGATATGCAAAGCGGCAGTCTGGTCCTCATTCAATACATTTTTGAAATAATACAGACTAGACGTACAATCATCAGCTGACGCAAGGACGTAGAGTGTTACAATCTGTAGTGAAATAAAGTGTAAAGTGTATTAATAAAGATCAAACTGATAAAGGCATTAACTGGTGGCTTTTATTTCTTATGTATCCCTCCCTAAAATTGTCACTGCTTGGGTATGTCCCAAAGGTGCCCACTGCCAGGGTGATCAGGAAAGGAGAAAATTTAAAACAACTTACCGTAATTTTCTTTTCCTGGAACCATGACAGTGGGCACATAGTTACCCTCCCTATGAATGTCTAATGCCTATCAATTATATTTTTCAGCTATAGAAGAATCATAAGACTAAGGTGCAGGTAGAGGGAGGGGCCTTATATGGAGTTTGGGATCGCGGCACCCGCGCCCTGGCCCCTCCTCACCTTCTTTAACTCCCGCTGCCGTGGTGCGTGCCCCTCGCCGGCGCCACTTACATCCTGCTGCTCTTGGGTTCCCCGCCGACCTCGGCGTTCTCTCGGTCCTGCGAGATCCCCCCGCTTCCATGCGGCTGCCATGTGTTCCGGTCGCGCGCGTGAACAGCGCGCGCCGGGTGAAGATAATTTATTCACTGCTCTAGCAGTGAAACCACGCCTCCAGCAGACTAATAGGACCGCCTACCAAAACAAGAGTCCTCACCTGCCTGCCAATCAAGTGGACCTATCCAGGATAGCTCCACGCATTCCTCCAGGTTTGCCCCCACCTCTGATTGGTCAGCCACACTTTATAATGCCTGTCCTCCCACTCACTCATTGCTCGACATAGTTTCCACTTGGATACTACTCTGGCATTATCTCTCTCTTTATCTCAGGTTACGACTTGGCTTGGCAGACGTCTATCTCTGGCTCTCGACTCCTGCTTGGACAACGACCTTCCGGAATTCTCCAATCCCTGACCTTGGCTAAAACGGCAACGACGACGGCACTTCTACACCGGTACTGGCAAGTATTGCTAGCTAAACTTCACCTGGCCTGGCAACGCCTAAATCACCACACTCCGGACACGCTCCTTTTGCTGCGGGTGCGTGCCCATATACGTTCCTCACCTCAGTAGAAGGGACGGGTCTGGTCTGCGGGCAGTACCGGCGTAACATTATGTCGAGCCCACAAGACTCAGACCAGACTGATGTGGACTCTATGATGACGGCCATGTACCAATAAATCCAGACCTTAACGGATCAAGTGGCTCTCCTCTCCCAACAGGTACAGGACCTTTCTCTACAGGCACCACCTGCGCCTGCGCCGCCGACGCAGTCCGATTCAACATCCACTTTCATCCTCAGCTCTGAAGATTCCGGCTCCGAAGCCCTACGCAGGGGACCCCCACGCTTGTCGTGGCTTTCTCAACCAGTGTGAGATCCAGTTCGAGATGGCTCCACAGCTGTATTCTACTGGCCGGAAAAAGGTAGCCTATGTATACAGTCTGGTCACAGGTAATGCACTGGCATGGGCCTCCCCGATCTGGGAACTGCGTCCAGATATTACCCGAGATTACGCAGCCTTCAGACAAGACTTGCGACATGTCTTCGATACCCCCGCACGACAAGAGACTGCTTCTGATTCCCTGCTGCAGCTTACACAGGGAAGTCGGCCTGTGGCCCAATATGCCTTGGAATACAGGACCATAGCAGCTGAGACTCGTTGGGGTCAGGAGGCCTTAGTCTCCGTCTTCTGGAAAGGCCTATTGGACTCCCTGAAGGATGAACTTGCTTCTCAACCCTGACCAGGACTGCTGGAGGATCTCATCACCCTGGCCATTCGTATGGACCAGCGTCTTCAGGTACGCCACGCTCAGCGTCAGCAACCCCGGTCTACGCCTTTCCGTGCTCCCTTCTTCAGGTTCTCTACTACATCGAGACCCGTCTTCTCCCCGCTGCCTGCTCTGGAAGCCCCAGAGCCGATGCAACTCGGAGTCCAGCAACCTCGGGCACCCTTATGACAATCTTGCTCTACCGGAGAGTCGTGCCATCATTGCGGATCTTCTGAGCAGCGTACCCGTGATAATCCACCATCTCCAGGAAACGACCAAACCCAGTGAGTACAAAGGGGCACTTCCTGGGTGCTAAATCTCCTTGCCCCCTACCCAGAAGGGAACTCCCTAAAAAATTGACCATTCCCGTTTCCCTTTCTGGTCCTACCTTCCGCACCTCCACAGCAGCATTTATCGATTCCGGTGCAGGAGGGAACTTCATGGATCAGACCTTTTCTGAACAAAATCAGATCCCACTTTCCAAGAAGAAGTCCCCCGTTGCCTTGGTTGGGATTGATAATCGGCCACTCACTCCGGCATATAGCTCCTTGGAGACCGGACCTATCACCCTTGCTTCTCACTCTCACAAAGAGACTCTGGGCTTTGACGTGATTCATGCTCCGGGTACACCGGTCACACTCGGCCTGCCGTGGTTGCAGAAGCACAATCCGCGTATTGATTGGGTATCCCCTAATCCCATTGACTGGAGGACAAGGTCAGAAAAATCTTCTTTGTCTACGGAACGTCCGTCCCATCTACTAGCTAACACATCCAATCCTCAGAGGGAGTTACCTTCCCCTTACGCAGAATTTTTGGATGTTTGTAGCAAGACGCAATCTTAGCTCCTACCCCCTCATCGTTCCTACGACTGTCCGATTGATCTGGTATCTGGATACACCTTGCCAAAGGCCAAATCTTATCCTCTCTCGTTGCCCGAGACGGAAGCCATGGATGAATATATTCGTGAGAACCTAAAGCGGGGCTTTATACGTCATTCCAACTCTCCCGCGGGGGCCGGATTCTTCTTAGTCAAGAAGAAGGATGGTACTCTCAGACCGTGTATTGATTACCGGGGTCTGAACCATATTACGGTGAAAAATCGTTATCCACTCCCACTCATCTCCGAACTCTTCGACAGACTTCAGGGGGCCAGCCTTTTTACTAAACTTGACCTCCGTGGGGCATACAACCTCATCCGTATCCGAGAGGGCGATGAATGGAAAACTGCCTTCAACACCCGTAGTGGGCACTACGAATACCTAGTGATGCCCTTCAGTTTGTGCAGTTTTTCAGGACTTTATCAATGACATCTTCCAGGATGTCCTTAATCGCTTTGTGATTGTCTACCTGGATGACATCCTTATTTTTTCCAAAATTTATAGGACCATATCATCCACACAAAGTTTGTGCTTTCACGCCTCAGAGAGAACCGGTTGTTTGCTAAAATGGAGAAATGCCTTTTTCACCAGTCTACCACTTCCTTTCTTGGATACATTATTTCCAACAGAGGCTTGGCCATGGACCCAGAGAAACTGAAAGCCGTTGTGGATTGGCCACAACCCAATTCCCTCAAATCTATACAGCGATTTTTAGGTTTTTCCAACTACTACCGGAAGTTTATTCGTAACTTTTCTACCATCATCGCTCCTATCACGGCACTGACCAAAAAAGGTGCAGATCCTTCATCTTGGTCACCTGAGGCAGCCACGGCTTTCAAAACGCTGAAACAAGTTTTTGTCTCTGCTCCCATCCTTCGACATCCGAACACTAATTTCTCATTCACCCTAGAGGTTGATGCTTCTGACTGTGGGGCTGGTGCGGTTCTGTCTCAGAAATTTTCTCCCCAGGACTAACTTCATCCTTGTGGGTTTTTCTCTAAAAAAATTTCTCCAGCGGAGAGAAATTACGACGTGGGCAATAGGGAACTTTTGGCCATCAAGCTGGCTCTTCAAGAATGGAGGCATCTTCTGGAGGGGTCAAAAGAGCCATTCACGATTCTCACGGACCATAAAAACCTGTTGTACATTGAGAATGCCCGTCGTTTAGGTCCTCGCCAAGCCCGCTGGTCGTTATTTTTCTCCAGATTTAATTTTGTTCTTTCATATATTCCTGGCACAAAAAACGTCAAGGCGGATGCCCTCTCCAGGCAATACTCTTCTGAAGAGAGACCTGAAAAGACCACCGAGTCCATTCTTCCTAAACAAAGGATCTTAGCGGCTGCGGCGTTCAAGAATCTGGAGAAGATCATCAAATCTCAAGAATATCTCCCGACCGGTCTTGAGGTTCCGAAAGACATTTTGTACGTAGAGCCCAAATTCGTTCCTGAGATACTGGACTGGGGACATGCCGCCCATTCGTCTGGGCATCCAGGATTCAAGAAAACATTGGATCTCATCTGTCGCACCTTCTGGTGGCCCAATATGGCCCAAACCATTCTTGAATTTACACGGTCCTGTCCGGTATGTGCACGTAACAAGATTCCTCGTCAGAAACCTCAGGGTCTTCTCTTACCCTTACCTATTCCGGAGTGTCCCTGGTCACACATATCGATGGATTTTATTGTGGAGTTGCCTAGGTCGAATGGCATGAACACCATTCTTGTAGTAGTGGACCGTTTTTCCAAGATGGCACATTTTATCCCCCTCAAAGGATTACCCTCCTCACCCGCCCTAGCTGATATTTTCTCCAAAGAGATTTTCCGTATCCATGGGATTCCCACATCCATCGTATCTGATCGGGGCTCCCAATTCGTCTCCAAATTCTGGAGGAATTTCACCAAGAGACTGGGTATCTCATCTTCTTTTTCCTCTGGATATCACCCTCCATCAAACGGACAGACCGAGAGGGTTAATCAATCTCTCGAGAAATACTTAAGGTGCTTCGTCTCTAACTCTCAGGATGACTGGGCAGAATTACTTATCTGGGCTGAGTATGCCTTTAATTCCTCCAGGAACGAGTCTACCCGTGAGACTCCCTTCTTTATCAACTACGGATTCCATCCGGCTCGCCTACCTATTTCTAAAAGCTCCTCTGGAGTACCAGCCGTGGACGAGCATATCGCCCTCCTATAGGACTCTTGGTCCAGAATTCAATCTGCACTACAAAAAGCATCCTTGACATCTAAAACCCAGGCTGATAGTCACCGCCGTCCGGCACCCAATTACAAACCCAGGGACAAGGTTTGGCTATCCTCCAAGAGCATCCATCTCAAGACTCCTTCCCCCAAATTGGCACCTAGGTTTCTGGGTCCCTTTTCCATCATGGAGCAGGTAAATCCAGTTTCCTTCCGACTCTAACTACCTCAAAGCATGAGAATCCCGAATGTCTTTCACACCTCGCTTCTCAAGCCCTTCATCTCCAGTAGCCTCTTTCCAGACCACACTTCTAAACCAGACCCTGTGATGGTACAGGGTAACGAAGAGTACGAGATACAGGCTTTACTAGATTCCCATCTTTCGAGAGGTAAAGTCCACTTCTTGGTCCATTGGAAGGGTTTTGGACCCGAAGAGAAGTCGTGGGTACCCCTTAAAGACATTCATGCCCCCGGACTCCTCAAACGATTCCGAAAAAAGTTTCCATCAAAACCATGGAAGGATCGTCCTGAGGCCGATCCTGAAGGGGGGGGGTACTGTGAGGAGTTTGGGATCGCGGCGCCCGCGCCCTGGCCCCTCCTCACCTTCTTTAACCCCCGCTGCCGTGGTGCGTGCCCCTCGCCGGTGCCACTTACCTCCTGCCTCTCTGGGGGTTCCCCGCCGTCCTCGGCGTTCTCTCGGTCCTGCGAGATCCCCCCTCTCCCATGCGGCTGCCATGTGTTCCGGTCGCGCACGTGAACAGCGCGCGCCAGGTGAAGATAATTTATTCACTGCTCTAGCAGTGAAACCACGCCTCCAGCAGACTAATAGGACCGCCTACCAAAACAAGAGTCCTCACCTGCCTGCCAATCAAGTGGACCTATCCAGGATAGCTCCACGCATTCCTCCAGGTCTGCCCCCCCCCCTCTGATTGGTCAGCCACACTTTATAATGCCTGTCCTCCCACTCACTCATTGCTCGACATAGTTTCCACTTGGATACTACTCTGTCATTATCTCTCTCATTCTCTCAGGTTACGACTTGGCTTGGCGGACGTCTATCTCTGGCGCTCGACCCCTGCTTGGACAACGACCTTCCGGAATTCTCCAATCCCTGACCTTGGCTAAAACGGCAACGACGACGGCACTTCTACACCGGTACCGGCAAGTATTGCTAGCTAAACCTCACCTGGCCTGGCAACGCCTAAATCACCACACTCCGGACACGCTCCTTTTGCTGCGGATGCGTGCCCATATACATTCCTCACCTCAGTAGAAGGGACGGATCTGGTCTGTGGGCAGTACCGGCGTAACACCTACCTGCAAAAGTCTATTTCCTGTCCTACCTAGAGTGAGAAGGGATTAACCCAAAGGTGCCCACTGCCATGCTTCCAAGAAAAGAAAATTACGGTAAGTTGTTTAAAATTTTCTCCTTTCTCTAAATAAGGAGAGAATTAATGGCGGGGCTTAGAGAAAACATAAAGTGATGGATATTTGTCATATTTAACAAAATTGACAATTTAAATCCCATTTTTTTTACTTGTAAATGAAATTGCATACTATATCTTTGTTATTTATTTTTTAATTATAATTTTTTTGATTTTCTATTCAATATTAACATTATTAACATGACTACATTTCACGCTTGTGGGGCAAAGCACCTTTGGTATGCTTGCTGTAGGTAAACAGAAATATTCCACACATACACACACGGTCAACAGGCCATGAACACTTTTTAAAATTTCACACAGTTCAAAGGTAGACAGCAAGACTATATTTCACACTTGCTACAGTAAATGCATGTTAAATACATTTTTCTCAAATGGGAGACTTTGCTGAATTACAAGGTGACAACTAATGCTGTTGAAATAGGTGCCTGGTCAGTCAATTTGCCTTTACCACGTGACCCACAGCCCCTGGTGCTTCTGGGGGTTGTAGTTCCCCTGCGGAGTTTCTTCCTAACATGGCCACGGCTCACGCTGTTCACTGCGCCTGCACGCCTCTATCTAATGGCTGCCACACCTTGGGCCCTCTCTGCGCATGTGTGCGCAACCAAACATGGTGGCTCCCTGCTAAGTGTGCCGCCGGGGACCTCTGGCGACCCGCTCGCTGTCCTGACCAATCACAGTACTCCCACAGCTGCCGGCGCTCGCTGGGTGCACCTGCGCGCCTCTGCAGCTCTATCGGGAGGTAAGGGGGACCCCAGAGGGAGATCTGGCCACACATATATGTATATATATGTATATATATATATATATATATGTGTATATATATATATATATATATATATATATATATATATATATATATATATATATATATATATATATATATATATATAGACATATGGTGACCAGGAGTTCCTGATAGCCAAAAGAAGACAGCACACTGCAATGTTGATATAAAAAAAAGTGTATTACGTGACACAAGGCCGCCAACGTTTCGGTCCTCCCAACGGGACCTTCCTCAGGGCAGTGCACCTCAGACTGACACAAGCACCCATATATACCCCTTAACACATACTAAAAACACCTGACAACAATCAAGAAAATCCAAATAGCAATCCCAGAAACAGCCCACATTGCTTAACAGCCAATTCAACATACTGACACTGGCTAGCACCAATGAAATAGCCTGATCTTGACACAAGTGTAATTAGTCACATGTTAGTAGTGACATCACAGTACCTCCTATCTAGGTAACCATGACTACATGAAGCATACCATTACGTTTAAATGCACATGAATAGTTAAATTGCACATAAATGGTAGAAATATATATAAAGTGATGCCCATAGCAGCTGCTAGCCCTCTGTACTGTAGATGCATGCTAAAAATACTACTATACTTTCCCATAAACGCATACCTTAGTGTAGATGGTCCCAGGGAACGGATAACCTGTCTGATAAGCAATAATCAAGGTGGCACGGCCAGTTAGCAGTATATCACATGCTGGCAGCGCGTTCATTTGAACAGATCGCTTGCCTGACCTGTTGTGTATGGAGTGGGGGTAATACTCACGCATTGCGTTCCCTGGAGTTCTTCCGTGCATGCGCACACAACAGGTCAGGCAAGCGATCTGTTCAAATGAACGCGCTGCCAGCATGTGATATACTGCTAACTGGCCGTGCCACCTTGATTATTGCTTATCAGACAGGTTATCCGTTCCCTGGGACCATCTACACTAAGGTATGCGTTTATGGGAAAGTATAGTAGTATTTTTAGCATGCATCTACAGTACAGAGGGCTAGCAGCTGCTATGGGCATCACTTTATATATATTTCTACCATGTATGTGCAATTTAACTATTCATGTGCATTTAAACGTAATGGTATGCTTCATGTAGTCATGGTTACCTAGATAGGAGGTACTGTGATGTCACTACTAACATGTGACTAATTACACTTGTGTCAAGATCAGGCTATTTCATTGGTGCTAGCCAGTGTCAGTATGTTGAATTGGCTGTTAAGCAATGTGGGCTGTTTCTGGGATTGCTATTTGGATTTTCTTGATTGTTGTCAGGTGTTTTTAGTATGTGTTAAGGGGTATATATGGGTGCTTGTGTCAGTCTGAGGTGCACTGCCCTGAGGAAGGTCCCGTTGGGAGGACCGAAACGTTGGCGGCCTTGTGTCACGTAATACACTTTTTTTGATATCAACATTGCAGTGTGCTGTCTTCTTTTGGCTATCAGGATCTCCTGGTCACCATATGTCTACATACTATCTATAGGACAAGCATCTGCCTCCTACATCAAAACGTGAGTGCTAATCTCCATACCTGACTATATATATATATATGTGTGTGTGTGTGTGTGTGTGTGTGTGTGTGTGTGTGTGTGTGTGTGTATATATATATATATGTGTGTGTGTGTGTGTGTGTGTGTGTGTGTGTGTGTATATACAGGGCCGCCAACAGAAATCGTGGGGCCCGGGACAAACATTTTATGCAGGGCCCCCCCATGTCGGTGGTATTGCCCGCCTGCACCCTCATTCACACTTCACGCGCCCCCTCTCTTCCCCCCCCTTCCCATGTATTTCTCTCCTTTCCGTCTCACTCCCCACTCACTCTCCCACCTCGCATGTATTTCTCTCCCCTGCTTCTCACTCTTACTCCCTCTTTTCCTCACCCACCCCCTCTCTGCTCTCGCTTTGTCAATTACCCCACGCTCACTCATTCCCTCCCCCCCACTCAATTCCCCCCACAAGATATATACCAAAAAACTTCCCACCCCCCAATGCAAAAAACTTCCCACCCCCCAATGCAAAAAACTTCCCACCCGCAATGCAACAAACTTCCCACCCCGCAATGCAAAAAACTTCCCACCCCCAAATACATTTTAAAAAATCCCCACCCCCAAATATATACAACCCCCCAAATGCATACAAAAAACCCACCTACCCAATACATATATATATTTTTAAAAATACATATAACGAAATATATTATATATATATATACCCAGATAGATAACATCAGAGCAAGGTCGCTCAAAAGTATCTCACCAGTCTCTTGTAGAACAGAGGAACAGTTCTGCTGTATATTGTAAAAGTTTTTACTCTCAATGAGAGTCAGTTACTCACGGCTTGGTGACAGGCTGATTAGTGGAGAGAATCACGGTGTTTAAATCTTGTGGATCTGTTAATCAACCGCTCCGCGTGTCTTGTCCGGATGCAGACCTCGATTGGCCCATCACTTATGGCACTGATGATGTCGAGTGCAGGGTCTCAGCGCCTCAGCGCCTCCTCCCCCCGCTTGTCACTTCGTTTGGCAGCGGTCTCTGGAACTCAGCGTCTCCACCTGTTGAGAATCCTGACGGGACTCCCAGCCTCTCTCCCCGGTCAGCGTGATGTCCCCTCGTGCCGGGTAGGTAATGATACATTAGGACGGCAGCCTGTAGCATGGAATCTCAAACAGCTTGTAAATCCTGTGCTCTTCGTGCTCCCTGGTATATAAAAACCAGCATGCAACAACTCCCAGACAGGGAAAAAACTGGTGCACAGCGTCAGTCGTGGGATAAGTAATTCAAAAGGGTTTATTCCTATTAAAAACATGGACAGAAAAAATACTGATGCAGTCACTCTAACGCGTTTCACACGCAGGGTGCTTTATCAAAGAGTAACAGGTAACCGCTGAATAACATTCTTATAGCATATCCCTGGAACATCCCTCAGATTTCTTACAATCACACTAGTGATTGTGATCTCTGACAGATGTTAGTATGTAAATGAAAGGGTGTATGGCACAAGAAAGTAATCAGTGAACAAATTGGGCAAACAATTAAGTGAAAACATGAAGAGATAAATACATCTCTATAAACATTTATATACAAACAGTGGAAAAATAAAAACAAATCGAAACAAATCGAAAACTCAGTCTATCTTCATAGACTACCATGAATTGTATATGTAATAAATCTATTTAAGTCAATTTAAATTGTATGAAATATATATGTGTTTAGACCAAAGTTCTTAAACCTAAGCAGTACTAAACATGAGTCTATATAACTTAATATCACGATGCATATTGAATTGGAACTTTATTGCTTGTCTCATTTAATGATAATGAAAATATATGGTATAAGATAATACTAATGACTAAATATAACACATCCTATTATGAATAAAATGAGAATAAATTATTCATAATTATTGAATATCAATAATCATCATGCATAATTATTGAATATCAATTCTTTCATTTATATCATTTATTCAATGTATCATAATAAGCATACATCACATCCTAGAACCCCATCAAACACTATACCAAATCTATGATCAACTATAATATATCAACATAAATAATTATAAATAACTACCATGTTGATATAATGAAATCTTGTATCTTATTTGATTTAATAAGTACATCTACTCATCTGTGATGATGGATAGAATATGTTGGTAAATAATGGGGTAATGGATGTGTGTAAAAACCTATCTCAACATATGATGAAGACATATACATACATATTTGTACTAAGCCATAATCAGAATCTGTGAAAATCCACACACCAGAGGAGATCAAGACCTCAAATGAGAAAATGTTTTAGTTCCCAATCTAGAAATAGAAATCTGAGGGATGTTCCAGGGATATGCTATAAGAATGTTATTCAGCAGTTACCTGTTACTCTTTGATAAAGCACCCTGCGTGTGAAACGCGTTAGAGTGACTGCATCAGTATTTTTTTCTGTCCATGTTTTTAATATGAATAAACCCTTTTGAATTACTTATCCCACGACTGACGCTGTGCACCAGTTTTTCCCTGTCTGGGAGTTGTTGCATATATATACCCAAATGCATACAAAAAAACCACCTACCCAATACATATTAAAAAATAAATAAAAATAATATATATACACAGTGTTCGACAAATCACCCAAAAATCTACTCGCCCAACCAAAAAATCTACTCGCCACCTAGTCCCGCCCCCAACCCCACCCCTAGTCCCGCTCCCAACCCCGATTTAAAATAAAATATATAAATAAGATACATTAATAAATTCCTAGTCAGAACAACATTCGTTTTTGACATAAATGTATTTATTGTATTACATTATACTACAATTAGTCCTTGTTACGTGTGTGTGTGTGTGTGTGTGTGTGTGTGTGTGTGTGTGTGTGTGTGTGTGTGTGTAAATGTCGGATCTAGAAATAAAAGCCAGGTGTGAATGACTAGTTTCCTGAACCCCTTAACCAGTGTCTGGACGTCCCCGCTTCACAATATCTAAAGCAGCAATCCCGCCTGGGATCTTACCTGATCCGCAGTCCCTCAATGTCCAGGTACCCTCATTCCCGCAATCTTTTACATTGGAGGGGAGGTTTTCCCTACCTGTCTTCTGGGTTAGGGAGGGTTCCGATGTCTCCCATGTGAAGCTTGAGTGAGATCTGGAAGAAAGCAGTATAGGTTATTTCGGTGTAGTATAGGGCAGTTAAGATATATAGGGTAAATAAGAGATCCAGAGTGTGAGACAGAGAGTGTGGGTGAGAGACAGACCGAGACAAACACACAGAGACAGAGAGAGACACACAGAGAGACACACACACACAGAGAGACACTGTCAGGAATCCACTCCTGGCTTTCGCTGGAGCCCTTCCATCCGGAGCTTTGCAGGTTCCAGACAATCTATTCCCTGCTTCTGCAATCACCTGCCTCCTGCTGCCTCCTGTGCAGCTCTGGCCTGATTGGCTTCCTGTGCTATTTAGTGCCTGCCCCGCTCTCAGGAAGTTGCTGGACATAGACTTTGCAATCCAAGTTGCAAGTAACTGTGCATGTCACAGACTCCGTGTTTGGCCTGCTGGGCTCCTTGTGCCTTGTATCCTGCTTCCAGTCCCCGGCATCTGAAGGCCTTCTTGCATAGCAGCCCCGGCGCTGCTTTCCTTGTTCCTGGCAGACTTTGCCTTTGCCGCGCTATAGCGGCTTCGCTAGTTTCCCCAGCGTTTCCTGTGGCGTGTCTGCACCTCTAGTTCCTGCTTCCTCCAAGTGGAGTCGCTTCTGGCCTTTTCCTGATGCACTGCAGCACCTTTGCTGAAGCATCTCCGCTGCAGTGGCTTCTCTCCAGGTTCTAGCCTCCTGTGCTGCAGTACCTTCACCCAAGATTTCCTGTTGATGACCTCAGCTTGTTTCCTCGACCACCGCTCCTGTGCCGCCTGCCTTGACCACTGCCTGGATAACGTTAACCCTACTTTCTCCAATCCGGACCTGGCTATGTCTGATTATGGAATCCGCACTCCGGACCTGACTCCGTGGCCTAAGGTCGGTGTTTATGCATCCCCACCTCAGCCCCGCGGTCCGGTACCAGTTTGTGGCAAGCACGTACGTTACAGACACAGAGAGAGAGAGACAGAGAGAGACACACACAGACACACAGAGAGAGAGAGACAGAGAGAGACACACACAGACACACAGAAAGAGAGAGACAGAGAGAGACACACAGACAGAAAGAGAGACACGCACAGACAAGGGTGAGGGCAACAGGGAAAGGGTGAGGGCGACAGGGTGAGGGTGACACAGGGAAAGGGCAACAGGGAAAGGGTGAGGGCGACAGGGAAAGGGAGAGGGTGACACAGGGAGAGGGTGACACAGGGAGAGGGTGACACAGGGAGAGGGCGACACAGGGAGAGGGCGACACAGGGAGAGGGCGACACAGGGAGAGGGCGACACAGGGAGAGGGCGACACAGGGAGAGGGCGAGAAGGTGAGGGCGACAGGGAAAGGGAGATGGTGACACAGGGAGAGGGTGACACGGAGAAGGACAGGGTGACAGAGGGACAGGGTGACAGAGGGAGAGGGTGACAGAGGGAGAGGATGACAGAGGGAGAGGATGACAGAGGGAGAGGATGACAGAGGGAGAGGGTGACACAGGGAGAGGGTGACACAGGGAGAGGGTGACACAGGGAGAGGGTGACACAGGGAGAGGGTGACACAGGGAGAGGGTGACACAGGGAGAGGGTGACACAGGGAGAGGGAGAGGAGACACAGGAAGAGGGAGAGGGGACACAGGGAGAGGGTGACACAGGGAGAGGGTGACACAGGGAGAGGGAGAGGAGACACAGGGCGAGGGTGACACTGGGAGAGGGTGACACTGGGAGAGGGTGACACTGGGAGAGGGTGACACTGGGAGAGGGTGACACAGGGAGAGGGAGACACAGGGAGAGGGTGACACAGGGAGAGGGAGACACAGGGAGAGGGTGACACAGGGAGAGGGTGACACAGGGAGAGGGAGACACAGGGAGAGGGTGACACAGGGAGAGGGTGACACAGGGAGAGGAGAGGAGATACAGGGAGAGGGAGAGGGATACACAGGGCGAGGGTGACACAGGGCGAGGGTGACACAGGGCGAGGGTGACACAGGGCGAGGGTGACACAGGGCGAGGGTGACACAGGGCGAGGGTGA
>NC_134486.1:250420741-250480741 GCF_040206685.1 Ascaphus truei
ATACATATAAAAAAAATACCCCAACCCCCCCCTCCCAATATATATAAAAAATACCCAACCCCCCCATATATATAGCATATATATAAGGCAAGCTTTAGGATAGTCGTGACCTTGTCTGTATATAAAAATCAGACAATCAGACTTACTTTGGAGATGATTGGTCAAGCTTGTGGCTGCAGGGGGGACGGGGGCGTGGGGTGCCGGTGGTGCTGCGGGGGAGGGGGGGGCGATGCTGTGGAGGCTGGTGGGACGGCCCGGTGCAGCAGGGGGTGGGGGGCATGGCCCGGTGCAGCGGGGGGGTGGAGGGCATGGCCCGGTGCAGCGGGGGGGTGGGGGGCACGGCCCGGTGCAGCGGAGGGTGGGGGCAGGTTGTCCTTGTGCTGCACGGGGGAGTGGCAGGAGTCGCAGGACAACCCTGCACTGCGGTGGGATGGCCGTGTACCGCAGCGGGGCGTTACTGCGGGGAGAGCGGGGGGGGGGGGCTGTGCTGCGGCGGGGGGGTGGTCTTACGTAGGGGAGGCGGGCGGATCCTGTCCTGCGGGGGGGTGGCGGGAGGACCCGGTCCTGCGAGGGGGGGGTGGCAGTGCTGGGGTGGCCTGGCGGCTGATCACAGCAGTTGCCGCCCGCCTCGCTGCAGGCACCTGTGCCACCACAATACCTCCCTCTCGTGCCGGAAGCTTAACCCACGTGCGCTGCCGACAGGGAGACCAGTGCCGGGTGTAGTTTTAAAAAATATATATATTAAATTAACGGCCGCGCAGGGGGCCTGAGCGGCCGGGCACCCCTTACCCACGGGCTCGGGACGTCAGTGCCCTTTGTCCCCCCCTGATGGCGGCCATGTGTGTGTGTGTGTGTGTGTGTGTGTGTGTGTGTGTGTGATATATATATATATATATATATATATATATATATAGATATATATTTCCTGATCACCCTGGCAGTGGGCACCATTGGGTTAATCCCTTCTCACTCTAGGTAGGACAGGAAGTAGACTTTTGTAGGTAGGCCATATAAGGCCCCTCCCTCTACCTGCACCTTAGTCTTTTTCCTGTCCTCACAGCTAGGAGTAGGATTTTTTATTTCTAACAGGGCTCACCTACTGCACCTTGTGCAGATAGCCAGGGTCTCAGCCTCTCTGCCCTGAAGCTCCGCGATGCGCCCGACGGGTGGCGAGACGGAGACCCCTTAGAGTCGGGGGGAGCCCCTGTTGGGGGGGGGGGGGGACAGCTGCAGCCGCGGGCGGGGAAGCTTAGGTGCAAAGCCCAGGACCGATCGAAGGCGCACAGCAGCTGCAGCTGGGAGCCGTGGAGGCCCAGACTCACCGCATAAGCGTATGGTACGCTGCGGTAAAGTACCCAGCAGCCCGCTACAGGCGGAGGGGGGAGCAGCCATAGCTGCGAGCAGAGGAGGCTCAATTGACCGCACTAGCGTATGGAACGCGGCGGTGAACTACCCCAGTAATTCTGCTGCGAACCGAAGGAGGTTCATATTGACCGCATGTGTATCTGAGATACTGCGGTAAAAGGGTACAGTGCAGGCGGCCGCTCGGGAGCGTGCGCGTCACGGCACGCCGACAAATGCGTGCACAGACACACGAGCCGTGCACGAGCACTTGATGACGTCAGAGAAGCGACGACCACACGATGTATGTGTGAGTGAAAGCTGCAGCATGGAACGCTCAGCAGGGAGAAGCCAAGTGCTGGATATGGATTAAAAAATGGAAACACCCAAACTTCAGTTCCCAAGACTAGGTCCTTAGTTTTAGTTCTGCATGGGAAAGAGAGATGGTATATATACATTAGGGTGTATGTTTAGTATTTATTTTGTTTTTATAAATTAGTTCGGTGGTTACCCTCCCAGAAGCAGGATCTTCAAAGGGACGGGGGAATCCCTGCAACATAAATGAAAGGTTGCTAAGAAAACTAAATGGTGTTCAGCTTGTGAGAAACCAGCCCTAATAGGGAAGTAATTATGTGAAGATTGTCTTAAGACACCTGCAGGTGATACCAATGAACAAATGAGCATTTTCTTTATTGATGAAGGAGGCTGTTAAACAGAGAGTTGATGCGGCAGTACAGCAAGCTGTTAACCCTGCGCAGGAAAGATCTAGATCCCAGACCAGTCTGGATAAGGGGAAAAGTTTTTCATCATATGGGTCTGAAATTGATTGTTTTCATGTGTCAGAGAGTGAAATGGATTCATCAGATCAAGATATTGAGGAAGGAATCTGAATTTGATGTAGAAAGGGTGGATCCACTCATCAAAGCCATGATACAGGTTTGGAACTGGAAGACATTGAGGAGTTAACCCACAAAAAAGATAAAATTTTTGGGGCGAGACAAAAAGTGTCCTGGCTGCTTCAAGAGTTTCTGTACTGGCCTGCTTTGACAGGCTAAGCAGGCTGCTGCTGCTGCTACTACTGCTACTACTGCTACTACTGCTACTACTGCTACTATTGCTACTACTGCTGCTGCTAATGCTGCTACTGCTACTACTGCTACTACTGCTACTACTGCTACTACTGCTACTACTGCTACTGCTTTAAAAAGGTAGAGTCTTTACTATCCATCAAGTAGTTAAGGACCTCATTCAGGTGGAGTTGGCGCAACCAGACGCCAGAGTATTTACGCCTAAAAGGTTTGGGAAGATGTATCCAATCCCACAAGAGGAGGTAAAATTTTGGGATGTCAGCCCAAAGGTGGATACTGCTATTTCCAGAATAGTAGAGAAGACCACAATTCCAATAAGGAACTTGCGTCATTGGAGGACGCTATGGATAGGAAGATGGATACGTATGGGAGAAAACATACGTTACCGCAGGAACATCCTCATACCTGCCATAGTTGCCAACATTGAAGAAGCAATACACAAAGGTGTGGAAAGAAGTGCTATTATTAAGCACTGTCCGAAGTAAAATGAGCAAGCAAAATCTATGGTGCTGGCGGTATCAGCAAGAAGGGCTTTATGGCTCAGACAGTGGATGGCTGACACAGCATCAAAGAACAATTGTGTGGATTACCATTGAAGGTGAGTTCCTCTTCGGTAACAAACTGGATGCATTAATAACAAAAGCATCAGGAGGTAAGAGCATTTTTTACCTCAAGAAAAGCAGAAGATTCGGTTTCCAACAGGCTAATAGAAACCAATATAAGGAAGCAAAGGCATATAGACCTGGCAGGTCATCTCCAAGACAAACAACATGGAGGGACGGCCAGGACCGTTTTTTTTTGTGACAGTTGCCAGTAGGAGGGCGACTGAAGCAGTTTTTCTGCAACATGGGCCCAAACGATACAGGGCAATTGGATATTACAGACCATTCATCAGGGGTACAGTATAGAATTTAGAGAGATGCCAAGAAGAAATATGTTCTTAATAACATGGATACAGTCCAAGGAGAAAAGAAGGCAGAATAATTCGGCTTTGAAGAAATTATTACAAGCAGAAGTAATAAAGAAGGTACCTCAGGAAGAGGAAGTGAAATTTCCAGAATTTTTCTAGTAAGGAAACCTACAAGGGAGTACAGAGCAATTCTAGACCTAAGAAGTGTGAACCTGATTATTCAAGAGCTACAACCAGGAGACTGGATGGTGGCAATAAGACTTAGAAGATGCTTATCTACAAGGTGCCCATAGCAAAGGGACACCAAAGATGCCTAAGGTTTACAGTAAATCAAGATCATTATCAGTACACAGCACTGCCATTTGGTCTGGCGACTTCCCCAAGGACGTTTATAAAGGTTCTAGCCCCTCTAGTGGCAGAAATGAGAAGAGGGGTAGAAATATACCCATACCTGGACGACATCCGGGTAAAATCAGGGAGTCTGGAGAAACTCCAACAAGACCAGAAGATGGTATAACCTTCCTGGAACACCACGGTTGGTTAATAAACAGAAACAAGAGCCATCTCATGCCACTCAGCTGTTAAGATTTCTGGGGGTAGAATTTGATACAGCAAAAGGAGAAGTGAGACTACCAGACGCAAAGAGGCAGCAATACATATAACACCAAGAATCTTGTTACACCCACACACAAAACAAGAATTAAAGTGGAGGGAAGATACCCGAAACCTGAAAAAAAGACAAACACTACACCCAGTGCACTGGGTAAGAATTACAACAGATGCGAGCAACACAGGTCGGGGTGCCCAGATGGGAGAAACATTGGTGCAAGGAACCTGGACAAACCAGGAAAAGCATCTTCCATCAAATCTGCTGGAATTAAAAGCAGTACAAGGGCCTTAGAAACTTTCTAAGACCATATAAGAGGTGGCTGTATAAAAATAGAATCAAACAACAGGTCAGTTGTCAAGTATATAGCCGAACAAAGAGGAACCAGGAGCAGAAAGCTGATGAACCTCACAGCAGAAATCCTCTTTTGGGCAGAGTGCCACTTGTAGGAAATTACAGCCATACATATCCCAGGACTAGAAAATGTCACAGCAGACTTTCTAAGTCGGAGCATCATACACCCAGGAGAAGGGGCATTATAGCCACAAGTGTTTCAACAACTTGTAGAGCGATGGGGTCAGCTAGACATAGATCTCATGGCGACACACCAAAACCGCAAGGTAAGGAATTACTGTGCCAGACAGTTTCATCCAAGCGCACAGGGTACAGATGCTCTCAGTTTCAAATGGCACTTCAAGTTGGTATACCTGTTCCCTCCAATTCCCTTAATTCCGGAAACAATCAGGAAAACAGGGAAGACCAAGCAGAGGTGATATTCATAGCACCCTACTGACCAAGAAGGCTTTGGTTCACACACTTGGTAAATATGGCAGTAGATACACCATGGCACATACCAGATCGCAAAGGGTTGATGCGACAGGGGTCAATATGTCATCCGAATGCCAAATAATGGGCTTGACGGCATGGCAATTGAGCAGGAAACATTGAGACTGAAAAGTTGTTCAGACAAAACAAACCAAACCCTTTTACAAGCAAGGGAAAGTTTCACATCGAAAGTATACCATAGAATCTGGCTTTGCTTTCGCGATTGGGGTGAAAAGGGATAACAGAAGTCCTTTCACCTAGAATTGTATCAATTGTGGAGTTCCTGCAAAAAGGATTTGAGAAAGGTCTCAGTCTTAGCTCATTGAAAGTACAGGTGTCTGCACTATCAGCCTTGTTGGAAAGAAATCTGGCAATGGAAAGATTGATCATCAGATTCTTTCAGGCAGTTAAAGGTTAAGGCCTCAAATCAAGAACAGGGTACCTACAGGGGACTGGTCCCTAGTATTGGATGTACTAACAGCAGCTCCGTTTGAACCTATACAGGAGATAGGCTTGAAATGGTTATCATGGGAAATGGCGTTTTGATAGCAATCACCTCAGCAAGGAGAGTGGGAGAACTACAGGCTCTATCAGCCAAGGAACCATTCCTAGTCCCAATGGTGCCCACTGCCAGGGTGATCAGGAAAGGAGAAAATTTAAACAATTTACCGTAATTTTCTTTTCCTGGAACCATGGCAGTGGGCACATAGTTACCCTCCCTATGTATGTCTAATGCCTATCAGTTATATATTTCAGCTATGGAAGAATCGTAAGACTAAGGTGCAGGTAGAGGGAGGGGCCTTATATGGCCTACCTGCAAAAGTCTACTTCCTGTCTTACCTAGAGTGAGAAGGGATTAACCCAATGGTGCCCACTGCCATGGTTCCAGGAAAAGAAAATTACGGTAAGTTGTTTAAATTTTCTCCTATATATATATATACATATATATATATATGTATATATATATATATATATATATATATATATATATATATATATATATATATATATATACATACACACACACACAATTTGCAGTATAATTACACATTTTCTCAAACTCGGTGGAACTGCTTCTATTGAAACAACACTGTTCCACTGCACATCCTGATTCTCAATGCTGCAATAGTCTGTGTTTCATTAAAATTATAAACACCTTTTTCTTACAATGTTTAGAAATGTGGATTATATCAATATCTGCAGAACAGTATAAATAGGGCCTCAACTCCAGCTAAAAGTGCATAAATATTGAATCTGTTTGTGACTGAAATAAATTCCAAAGCACCACTCAATACACTGCTTTCACACAAAAAATAAATCATAATTAAATACTGTGAAGTCTACGAAAAGGGAGTGAGAATCCCAGGATACCTCACATGGTTCGGTCCTATCTCCAGTTTAACAATTAGGTATTGTAAATATTCTCTTATGCTAAAGGCCAATCTGCTGGGGTTTTTTGCTCTGCGTGGGGTCGAGATTAAAACCTGCTGTATGATTTTATTTTGTCGTTGCAGGCCCAAAACCTTTCCAAAAATGTGTCTACAAGTGAAAAGTTTTCTTTCTGGGAGATAAATAAAAACAATTTAATGTTCATGATAAGGATGAGCTCCTCTCTCCCACATACTTTTCTCAGAGTTAACGAAATTCTCACAGGAGATATTACAAAGCAAGAATAATTGCAGGAGGAGGTAGATAGAATAATTGGATATCCATTTAGCATGGAAAATTGCATTTTTGATAAATACCAGGCAACTCTCGCTTTTAACCTGTGGTCCTACTGTGGGTATTGCAGCAGAAGTATTCAACACCAAACTGTTAATGCATCACTTTATTTATGCTGTTATTGAACACCCTACATTTTCTATACATTTTTATTTGCAATTCCACAGTAAACTGTGGGGAAATAAATTGTGTTAATGAGATAACATTTGTAATCTCTATACAGTACATATATAACGTTTGTAAGCTGGAAAACTAATCGTCTCTTGCTTTATTTTCTGTCCCTGTCTGTCTTTCTCTGTATTTTCTCTCTCTTTCACAATTATATTTCTCTCCTTGCTATTAAACTTCCTCCCTATCAATATCTTTCTTAAACTGATGTCTACCCTTGTTCACTTTATATTCCTTGGGTAGTCTTAATTTTATTCTCTTTCCTTTACACATATGGTTATGTAGCCCTCTTTCCCCCTGACTAAAGAGACTACCGGTGCTAAAGAGACTACCGGTGCTGTCGTTACCTGTGTGGCTACCAGAAGGCCTGAGCCTCCGCCACTGCGAGCCTGAGGGTGATATCTTGCTCACTTTAGTGCAGTGCCTTCACCTGCGAGGGATCCCAGCGTAGCAGAATAAGCCCATCACAGGAACCCAAACAGTAAATACATACTCTGGTATATAATAACTCTAAACTGCACAGATATCACAGTACCCTGAACCACACAGTGTGTGTGTGTGTGTGTGTGTGTGTGTGTATGTGTATATATATATATATATATATATATATATATATATATATATATATATATATATATATATATATATATATGACACGACATACAGTACTCCAATTGAGTGTCCCCAAAGTACATTGGTGCCAGGCACCAATACCCTGATGTCCTTCTCCCAATGTCAGGCCCACCCAAAAGTATGCACTGTATGGTAGCGTTACCCTTGAACCATTGATGCACTTTGTTGAGGTACCTGGCCAGCTAGAAACAGAGATCTGCTGATCTGGCGACGTCGTCGTCCGCGATGGCATCCGCCTCTGCCTTGGGTGAACTCCAGTAGGAGGGTCTCACCTTTAAGAGTCTCTTAACGTAGGTGGTCTGGTCCAAGACCACAGGCCGCAATTCACAGCGTGGCGTCTTCGCTGATGTCTATCCTCAATACTAGCAGCTACTGGGAAAAGGTCCCAGACTATGGGCTTTCCCTGTAGCAACCATAAGCTATTTGTGAGTTGGGCCTATCTTGGGCCTAAAGGGGCAGTCTGTCCTAATCTGGGTGCCACTGACACCCAGACCCTACCTTCCCCTTCTCTGTCCTGGCTCCAACTCCTCCTCGTGCTCTAAGTGTGCCAAATGTATCAATTCTCTCCTCAGAGGAGCCTTCTGGGTAATGTAGTTCCCATGCAGAGTGTAAGAAAGATGGCTGCCGCTACTCTGTATCCACTGCGCATGCGCATCTCTCCCCATATGGCCGCCGATGCCTCCCAACACTCTGCGCATGTGCAAGCTGCTACTGCGCATGCGCGACAGGCAATATGGCCTAAGTGACTAGAGAATACACATACACATACCTTTGTGCTTCCTGTACACTCAATGTAGCCTACAAATTACCTTCATGTGACCCTGGTCATTTCATACTAATTGCTTAGGCAGTAAGGCAAGTGCAATGGTTCACACTGAAGCTCACTTGTGTGTTAATGTATATATATATATATATATATATATATATATATATATATATATATATATATATATATATATATATATATATATATATATTGGCTAATATGTCGGAGCATTATAAATAAAATAATAATAGTAGTGAAAAAATGTGCCATAATTCACATATTTCTACATTATACAGATTAATTACAAAGTTATGTAATAGATGAGGTTGAAAAATGAATATATCCATCGAGTTTAATCTATGTTACATTTAAATGACACAGATACTCATCCTGTATTTGTATTACATTGATACAGAGGAAGGCAAACAAAAAATCCAGTAAAGCATCATCGTATTGTGTCTCATAAGGGGAACATTAGATTTCTTCCTGACTCTGGTAATGGTAATAAGATTACTCCCTGGATAAACATTTTCCCATGTTGATTCTGGGAGATATACAAAATCTAGATCTACTCAGGGAAAGTGAGCCCAAGTTTATTAACAACCGTAATTATTTACACACTGTTACAAACCAAAATCCATATTTTCCCCTATTTTGCAAGGGGGGAATATGTGGAGCTTTTTAGGAAATTGGTTGAATTTGAAATGAAAAAACAATGTAGTATCAGTCGTAATAGATCGTTCTCCAATCTGAACTCTAGTGAGCAAACGAGCATTAAAATTCTTAGATCTAATTTAGAGATTACAATACGAGCGGCCGACAAAGGTGGAGGTGTAGTGTTACAAGACACTGATGAGTACTGTTTAGAGGCCAAGCGTATCTTATCAGATGGGATCTCTTATAAACAGTTACAGTCAGATCCCACTAAGGCATTCAATGTTCTGATTAAGCAACATTTGGAGGGTGCACTGAACAAGGGCAGTCTGACAAAATTGGAGTTTGAGTTTTTATTTATTGCTACCCCGACAGTCCCTATTTTTTTTATCACATTCCTAGAATTCATAAATCCCTCACTTCATCTCCTGGTCGCTCAATTATTTCTGGTATAACTTCTCTTACGTCTAATTGATCTAATTTGGATTTTTATTTGCAATCCTTGGTTATAGCACTTCCCTCTTATCTTAGGTATACCACTGCAGTGCGGCAGACATTGGACAATTTTGTCTGTAAGGAGGGATATAGGCTTGCCACTTTAGATGTGCAGGCCTTATATACAAGTATCCCTCACTACAAAGGGTGTGAGGCCATTGAGTACTTCTTCATGTGTAACCAACAGATTCCACTGTCCCAGATTATATTTATAATTGAGTCCATTTAATTTATTTTAGGTCATAATTATTTTTAGTATGATTCTATTTATTATTTACAGATTTTGGGCACGGCGATGGGGACGACATTTGCCCCGTTGTTTGCTAATCTGTATATGTGTCAGTGGGAACTTTTGCATGTCACTGGTACGCCTCCTCCGCAGCTAAAGCTGTGGAGGAGGTATATAGAGGATATCTTCATCATTTGGGATGGCAGTGAGACCTCTTATCTTGATTTCGTTATGGCACTCGATACAAATCAGTTACATTTGAAATTCAGTGGTACAAATAGCACTACCAGTGTCCAATTTTTGATTTGGAAGTCTTCATTGAAAATAAGAAAATCCAAACAAAGACACATTTCAAGGAGACAAATGTAAATTCTTATCTCCACCCTACTAGCTGCCATAATGAGAAATGGGTTAAGAACATTAATTTTAACCAACAGGCAGTTTAAAAAAAAAAGTAGATCGTTTTCTCAAAAAGGAGTACAAAGAAGAACTAGTTGATAAATCATTAAGAAAGGCAAAAAAAAAGTGGAACAAACTTCTTTGTTGAAGTATCGGTCAAAAACAAATGGGAGACAAGACACATTGAGTACAACATCTAGTACAGAAGGGAATGATAAAAAAGTAAATACATCTAAGGGTGTACCAATGTTTATTACACAATATAACAAAGCACATGGTGCGATAAGAAAAGCACTGTGTAAACATTGGAATGTATTCAATATTGATCCCATTTTAAGCCCTCTTATTAAACTCAAACCCGACATCGTGTTTTGGAGAGCACAAGATTTAAAGGGCTCTGAGCACCCAGCTTATTGAAAAGTCATCAAAAAGGACCAAATACTATTCGGTCTAGACTGGGAATAATAGGAAACCATAAGTGTGGCAGGTGCAAAGCGTGCAATCATATGAGGACAGACAAAGAAGTCATATCTACAGTTACTCAAAAGAGCATTGGATCTTTGGGAGATGGTGTGTCACGATATGTGGACAAGTTTCTTCAACCAATTGTTAAAACCCTACCGTCATTTATTGAAGATACTTCAGCATTACTGCTTTCATTAAGGGACATTACTTGGAAGACAGGTTATCGCTGGGTCACCATGGATGTCACATCATTGTACACTATTATTGAACACCAACACGGACTTCGTGCCATTTATTATTATCTTCAACTTTCCTCACTTTCCACTGCACAAATCACTTTTATTAATGACGCAATTCTTTTTTTTATTGACTCACAATTATTTTTTATTTGATTCACAATTCTACTTACAAACACAGGGCACAGCTATGGGGACTTCTTTTGCACCCTCATATGCTAATCTTTTCATGGGTTTATGGGAATCTCAGCACATATTTGGTAGCACTAACAAATTTCGTTCAAATATCATTTATTATAAACGTTATATAGATGATTTAATTTTCATATGGGATGGTGATCTTGATAGTATTCACTCCTTTATTCATGATATTAACTGTAATGACCTTAATCTTCACTTCAGTTTTGAAACACACATTGAAAAAATAAATTATCTTGATGTGACTATCCATGGTGATCCCGCAACAGGTATACAGACTGATATTTTTACTAAACCACACGCCAGGAATTCATACTTGCATGCTAGTAGCAGTCACCCTAAAGCATTGATCCAAGGAATACCTAAAGGACAATTTATGAGGTATAAACGCCTCTGCTCTAACCAGGAAACATTTTTGGAACATTCCAAAACTCTGAGTTCGAAATTTCTCTCTAGGGGTTATAAACAAGAGATTGTTGATAGGGCATTCTCAAGTGCTGATCTGATGAAACGAGAAGAACTGTTAGTACATAAAAGAACAATAAGGGCAAACAGACAGTCACAATGGATAGTCCCCTATTCATAACAAAATACAGTAAGCAAGCATTCCAGATAAAACAAATTATTCAGAAGCATTGGAATGTACTCAAGATGGATACTGATCTTGAGAAATACACTGATTCTGGTCCCAGATTTGCCTTCAGAAAGGCCAATACACTTGCCACATCCATATCCAAGAGTATGTTCCAATCAAAAGATCCTAAACTTGGAAATATACCAAAAGGGTTTTTAAATGTGGTTTTTGTAACTATTGTAAGTATGCCTCCCCCACAAAAAGAATTCGCACACGGTTCCCTAATTGTAAACAGCGGATAAATACATTTATTAATTGTCAAACTACACATGTAGTGTATATCATTACCTGCGGTTGCAAACAAAAGTATGTAGGTAGAACAATAAGATCTTTGTATGTTAGAATCTCTGAACATGTCAGACTTATTAACAAACGTGATCTATCACATCCGGTCTCAAAACATTTTTCACTATGTCCACATGGGGGACTGAAGAATTTTTCTTACTGCGGTGTTGAACATATTCCCATCCACCCTAGGGGTGGGGATAGACTTAACCGTTTAAACAAAAAAGAGATGTCATGGGTTTTCTCTCTCAATAGTTTGCAACCTTTTGGTCTCAATGTAGAATGGGAACTAAAGCATTTTCTTCATGATTAATCTTGGTTATTTTTATGTTATGTTTATCAATCATTTTTTGTTTGGTTCTTTTTCTGCTTTTTTCCTTTTCCCTCTCCCTCTTCCCCCCCCCCCCCTCTTCTCCTCCTTCCCTTTCTTCCCCGTTCCCCCCCTCCTCTCATCCTTCTCTTCCTTCCCCTCCCCCCCTCTCCCTCTTTCTCCTCCCCCCCCCTCTGCTCCTTCTTCCCTTCCTTCTCTTCCTTCCCCCCCCCCTCCCTCTCCCTCCTTCCCCTCCCTTCCCCCCCTTCCCCACCCCTTCCCCCCCCCTCTCCCTCCCCTCTCCTCCTTCCCTTTCTCCCCCCCCCTCTTCTCCTCCCCCCCTCCCCGCGCAGGCTTTATAACAACTAACAAGACTTACACGTGAGTTTCCCGTGTCCCAACCTTATGGTGCTCTTGGTGAGCCGGTTGGGGGGAATCATTATATCTTATATCTCACTATATTTAGGTTGTATCTAGCCTGGGTCTCTAAGATTTATTTTATTAACTCTCACCAGCAGGACTATGCTATATTCTGAGCGCCTGGAGGGTTAATCACATGATTCACCTGTTCTGCATAGACTGGGAATAATAGGAAACCATAAGTGTGGCAGGTGCAAAGCGTGCAATCATATGAGGACAGACAAAGAAGTCATATCTACAGTTACTCAAAAGAAATACCCCGTTTATACCGTTTATACCCGGTTTATACCGTTTATAAATTGTCTTTCCACGCATGTAATATATATATATATAAAAAAATTGAATGTATGTTATTTTTCTTTTACATTTTTTTCATTGCATTTTTTTAAGGTGTTGTTTTTTTTTATGCCCATTCATTGCCACTGTATGTATGTCTCTTTATGGATTTACATACATACATACAAGGACAAGCAATGGTTGTTTTGCCAAATGCTTGCTTTTATGTATTTTGGTACTTTGTTTTTATTTTTAATGCTATTTATTTTGTGTTTGGATTTTGTATTCTGGCATTTTTGGTGATGTTTTAAATTGTTTAGTTCCGGCTTTTAATTAGTGTTTGCTTTTTAATGTTGGATTATTTTATTCTTTTGATTTTTAATGATGCTGTTTATTTGGATATTGATTTTATTTATTCATGGTTTTGTTTTGGTGTTTTAATTGTTTAGTCTGGTCTTTTTTTTGGATTGGAATAATTAATTGGTGGTCATTTTGTTCTGTTTACTTCTAAGGCCCCGTTGCACGCGCCCGCATGGCTGCCTTCCTTGCCGGCAACGCATGCAAGTCACTGCACTGGGATCTGCTGTCTGCAGTGGACTTTTTTTTCTTGGCGCGGGGGCGTGGCCAAAATGGGTTGGGTGGGAAGGGCCATGACGTGAGAGGGGCGGGGCCATCACACAAACAAAGCACAGCACTGCCTGTCTTCAGATTGGCTGCTGGGATCCAATCTGTGATTGGTTCCCTTGCGTACCACGTGACGCGTCACCGCGCAGGATCACCAGAGGCTTGTAGCTCCGGCCGGCTGATGCGTCACAGCACATAGTCAGTGTGGACGGACGTTTACAGAGGTACACACTTGGAGTCGTTTATAATGTCAAATTATAATAAGGCTTTATTGTGCCTTTTCCTTTTCATCAGGAAATTCATCCAAACAAGGGGGGGGGGGAACAAAGCTTCTAATCACTTGGGAGTATTTCTAGTGAAATCCTTGCAATCAGTTCACATCTCCATTAGTTAAGCTTCTCCCAGCCCAAACACATAACATGAAAATAAGCAGATATAAGCAGTCTCTTAATACTGAAAGTCTTATCTGTTTCTTGGAGGGAAAATCTTCACTGTCCCTGCTTCAGCTCCCTTGTCTCCAGGGTTGGTCAGCATACAGGTTTAGAAGTTTTCCCTGTGTCTTGAAAATCAGCTCTGCGGTGCAAAGCTTAAGACCGGTCAGCTCCAGAGATCTGGGTTTCTTTTGGTCAGTCTCTCCTGTGACTCAAGAACCTCTGCTCTGTCTCCACAGGTCAACTCACAAGTGAGCAAAGGAGGAGAGACTTCCTGTCTCAAAGGCAGGCTTTTTCTACTACCTGTACTCAGTCAGGTGGTGCTAGTTAATTTGCTACCAGCAGTTAACCACCACACTGCTGGATTTCGAGGCACCTTTGTGAACAGGGATAAGTCCCCTGTTACATACCTCCCCTGTTTGTGGGAAGCTCGGGCTTACCACGGCCAAAGCCCATCCTTCCACTCTCATTCGAGATCTTTCTGTGACTTGAATGAGAGTGGATGGAGGAAGAGAACCCTCTGTCCCTCTGGGATTGGAGCCCTTTCTCCAGTTTATTTTTGTCTCCTCCCGAAGGTGTTTGAGATCAGCACTCCTCAGTCGCTCGAGGAGAACTTTTTCCAAGTACCGTCTTTTTACCGAGTGCACGGGCATGAGATTTCCCTTGCGTCGGGTGCTCCTCTTTTTGTAGGCAGATTGTATGGCGACAGTTGCAGAGCATTTGAGAGTAACCCTTTGAGTTTTCCGCTCTTGAAGCTGTCCTTCTGCACTCTTTCCACTCCATGGTGTTGCCAGTTCAGATTCTTTGGGATTGAGTGCAATTCCACCTCCAGAGAATGTCCCATCTTTTCAGCTTCATCCACTAAGGATTCTTCTGTTTTGCCTGGTGGCCAGCTGAAGGTTTTGCTAGTGCTTGCTTAGGTGGTTTAGACTTTGCAACCTTGTTTTTCAGATGAGCGGTGTTCCCAGCTCTCACTGTACCCTTGTCTTCATGGGTTTTTGAGGCTGTGGGATACTGACGCGTAGTCAGGGTCAATACTTGTCCTTGTAGGACTGTAATCTCATCCGCGAGAGATCCCTGTTTTTTGAGTGCGTCTTCAATTTTAATTGGCAGCCAAAACATATTAAATATCTGGGAGTTAACATCACCAAAGATTGTAAGGGCAGTGTGAAGCACTATGAACTTCTTTGCTTGGGCCACAGTTTCTTGTTTCAGTTTCTGGACCTTCTTGTGCTCCCTTTTGTGCCACGTCACCTGGGTTTTAAGCTTGGCTTTTAGCGTTGCTTTGATGATGCTCAGGGTAGCCTTCAGTTTCTGAGCCTTCTCACACTCCCTCTCATACAGAGTCACCTGGTATCGAATCTCCGCCTCCAATGATGCTCTGAAGACATGCAGCGTGGCCTTTAGCTCCTCATACTGCTCTGTGGGGACGTACTGGGTATTCAGACGTTCCTGCAGCGCTTGTACCTCTTTAGCAGTCTGCAGCTTTTCTTCCTGCAGCGTTTGCTGCTTCTCCTCAGCATACTGGAGGTGTGTATGCAGACCTTGCAGTTGGTTCTGCAGTTGGTGCTCTGCTTCAAACATTTCCTCTTTCAAAAGTTTATTTGTTTCCTTAAGAGCCTGCAGCTCTTCATTCTTTCCCTTGACGTATTCTGTCAACTCAGAATTTTCTTTTTTTAATCTTAAATTTTCTCTTTTTTCAGTCTCTGTACTATTCAGGGCTTCCTTGCAGTCCACCTTCCATTTTTGCACATCTGCTTGGAGGCGGGCTGTCTCCTGGCGTGAGACTTCCATCTCCAGGTTTAAGTTCTGAAGCTCCTCCTGAGAGACTTTGAGATCTAAGTTAAGATGTAGGATAGTTTTCCTTGAAATGTCCAGCTCCTCAGTGAGACAGTGTAGTTCCTTTCTGGAAACTTCCAGGTCTGTGCGGCAGCTGTTGGTCTCATGATGTGAGGCATCCAGTGCTCTGTGGAGTGTCTGAACCTCTTTCTGAGCTACGTCCACTTCTATCCAGCCACTGTTGACCTCCTGTCATGAAGCATTCAACTCTATGCGCAGAGTGTGAACCTCTTGCTGGAAGACTGTCATCTGCTTCAGTGCCTCCTCATACTTCCGCTTTAGCGTAGCCACCATTTTGTCAGACTGGCTCTGCTTTACATCCAGGGCGGAAATAGTAGCCTTTGCAGTATCTAGCTCAGTCTTGAGATCCTCCAATTCAGTCTTGGCTGCAGAGTAAATTGCGGGCACAGTCTTCTGTAGCTCAGCATTATTATTTTTTTCCCTTTCCAATTCTTCACAGAGCAGATCACAGTCATGCCTGGCAATTTTCAGGGCGTCTTCAGGGCTGGTCAAGGGATCGTCACTCACTGGTTCCGGCTCCACTTCCCTGGGATGGTTGGTTGAGGGTTCCTCACTGTTGGCACCGGACAGACACTCCTTTGGGGTACACGACTTCTGCCTTGGGCCCTCTGGATATTCGGTTAACCGGGGGACGAATTCTCCATTTTCTCTAGGCTGCAGGGCAACTTGGTCCCCCTTTTCCTCCACAGGATCTGCGGTCGTGTCTGTTCCTTCCACGGTAAGTGAAGAACCGCTTTTCTTTTTCTTCCTTTTTGATTTGGATGACACCGTCCCTTCAGGGATACTGGGGTCTTCATCTTCATATGAAGTTTTAGCAGTTTCATTATATACGCCAGGCTTTTCTTGCAGCTGCTTTAGCTGACAGAAATATTCGGTGATCCACTGCTCCCGCTCTGTCTCCTGCTGATCATATTCATCATCAAAGGGAGCGGTCTTTTCTGTTCGTGCCGAGTTCAGGCACCCCCACCATTCTTGGGGTGTTTTGTGGGTGTGACTCGGTTTGGGTTCCCCGTAAGAGATGTCCTCCTCTTTATTGGACTGGAAGGGCCACTCTTCAGTGGGGTAGGGTTCATTACAGGAACGCTGCATCTTGTCCTCCATTTTTAGGCTATCAGGTGTCATTTTCTTCCTTACCTCAGGAGGCGTTATTGCAGCTGTTGCCACTGTATTTGCTAGAACCCCCAATTGTGGTAGTTCTACAGGTGGGCATATCCTGCGTGTAGAGGTCGCAGCTCTCACAGGCATCTCCGTAGACTTTTCTTTCTTGGGTAATTTTACACTCAGCAGTTGTTTGCTAAAAATACCCCTGCTTCAGCACAGTCTTTGTATCAATTTTCACACTTTTCTGCATATACTCCATTCACAGCTGGTAGCCCTATGCGGTGTGGCAACCTTTATTTGCAAAATCCGTACCACTCATGGGTCACCATCTGTATTCACTGCTTCAGCGAAACTTTTAAAAACAACAAACACCTATCCCTTTAAGGGCTGACTCACTTCTTGAACCTTGACTATGGCTGGAAGGCAAAACCCCTATTTCAATGACCATATTACGCTTTGTGATAGGCAAATAAAGTTTTAGCTATTTCAGCAGTCTCTCTCCTCTTGGGATTGGGGCAAAGAGTCCATCTGTGGTTTTGTAAGTTTCAATGCAGTGTAAGTTTCAGTGGTGTGTACACTTTTAACTCTGCCTCTGCTGCATGAGAGGTTTTTTTTTTCCCCCAAGTTGTTTAGACTGTTTGTAGGCAAAAAAGCATAACAAAAAATTCACATAAAAACTCCGGTCCTTTTTAACTACAAAGACACCTCTTGTCCCACCTCAGACACCAAATGTAGACGGACGTTCACAGAGGTACACACTTGGAGTCGTTTATAATGTGAAATTATAATAAGGCTTTATTGTGCCTTTTCCTTTTAATCAGGAAATTCATCCAAACAAGGGGGGGGGGGGGGGACAAAGCTTCTAATCACTTGGGAGTTTTTCTAGTAAAATCCTTGCAATCAGTTCACATCTCCATTAGTTAAGCTTCTCCCAGCCCAAACACATAACATGAAAATAAGCAGATATAAGCAGTCTCTTAATACTGAAAGTCTTATCTGTTTCTTGGAGGGAAAATCTTCACTGTCCCTGCTTCAGCTCCCTTGTCTCCAGGGTTGGTCAGCATACAGGTTTAGAAGTTTTCCCTGTGTCTTGAAAATCAGCTCTGCGGTGCCGAGCTTAAGACCGGTCATCTCCAGAGATCTGGGTTTCTTTTGGTCAGTCTCTCCTGTGACTCAAGAACCTCTGCTCTGTCTCCACAGGTCAACTCACACGTGAGCAAAGGAGGAGAGACTTCCTGTCTCAAAGGCAGGCTTTTTCTACTACCTGTACTCAGTCAGGTGGTGCTAGTTAATTTGCTACCAGCAGTTAGCCACCACACTGCTGGATTAGAGGCACCTTTGTGAACAGGGATAAGTCCCCTTTTATAGTCAGTCACAGAGGGAGGAGGCAGAGGGGACCACCAGAGTGCAGGTAAGGGGCTGGTAGCCCACGCGCGCCACCGACCGCAGCGGGTCCTCAGCCTAAATTTGTTTTTATTTTGTGATTGTTTGGAATGCATTGGATCTTGTTTGTGATTGTTTTTTTTAGGTGGACCATTGACTGGCATAGTGCTCAATCATGCCCATATGATGGGTGATGTACCCACTGTGCCATTCAATTGTTTTATTGGCATTTGTTATGTGTTTGGTTGGCTATGTCATGTGTTTTATTTTGCAATGGAATGTGTTTTATTTGGGCCTGTTTTTTTATTCCTTCCCTATTTCTTGCTATAGTGATAAATCATGCCCATATTATATATTATATAGCCTTTAGCTGGTGAAAAGAAATGCTGATTTTTTTAAAGTGCGATACACTTATTACTGCTAAGTGAATCCCGCTGACTGGCAAAAAAGGTGCTTTTGCCGTTAAGACGCGAGATTAGTAGTGTTTTGATCGAGTGCAGAAAATAGCATTTTAGCGTTATCTGCAATACTTTCGAGAAACTAGTGGGCGATCGCTATTTGATGTCTTAAAGATATACTGTAATTGCAATTCAACGTGTCTTTTATTGCCGTACAGTAGTTCAAGTGTGTGTAATTGTAATTTGAAGAATAACATTATGAAGGTTATGTTTTCTTACAGTATACTGTACAGTACATGGGAAAGAAGTCCTTTCTGAGGCTCCTTGGCCAAAAATGCAAAAATTCAATGTTGCCTCCCTCTTCTGCCATACAGTATGTGAAATATGTTTTCCGCGAATGAGTGTTTCTCAAATTAGAACCTTATTGAAACCGTAAAAACATAACACACAAAAAAGTATATTTAAAGAATGAACAATTTTTTATTGGACAGGATAATAAAGGGAAAAATAATAATAGAACAATACAACGTCGCCTCTTCTTCCGAATGTAAAATATGTATTCCGCGAATGAGTATTTCTCAAATTGGTGTTTTTGTGTTTAGTTATTTTCTTTTTATTTATTTTAGAATACTGTATACAAATAGTCACAGTATGAAGTATCAGCACTCACTGACTAAGATAATATGATACAGAGTAAGCCACAATGAAAAATGATTTAATATAGGCATGAGATAATACAGGGGGTAATACTGCGCTGCTGAAAAAACAAAAACAAAGACAATCCAGTGGTAATCGGGGTGAAAAATAATCAATCAATGGAAGGGAGAGTGAGAGAGATACGTGGTCTTGTAACCAGATGGTCTGATTTGCTTTGCTTTTACTTGCTCTGGTGTACTCAGTACCTGACTTGCTTATTTTGAGCTTTCTATGGACAGTATATTGGTCTTTGAGTGCTGTCTTGGTTTTTCTGGGGTGTAAGGGTTAAGGGAAGTACCTTATGGTCCTTTCAGACCTGAGGGAACGGGCCTGAGGAAGGGGTGTCCCCCCGAAACGTTGCCCCCCTGATTACCCTACCACCTTGTGTGTTTTGTCCCCACTTTTTGTGCCTTTTTGTTGTCACACTCCCTTTTCCCTTTATTGTTCACCCCGATTACCACTGGATTGTCTTTGTTTTTTCAGCAGCGCAGCATTACCCCCTGTATTATCTCATGCCTATATTAAATCATTTTTCATTGTGGCTTACTCTGTAGTATCATATTATCTTAGTCAGTGAGTGCTGGTACTTTATACTGTGACTATTAGTTGTGGAGGAATTTGGGTCCCCCTGGTACCGTTGGCACCCTGTAGTTTCATTGTTTTGTTCTTGGCGAGTGCTGTCTACTCAATGTATATAACTGTATACAAATACTTTACATGTATTTGTTTTGGATTATTTTTGGGCCTAACAAATTGTTCTCTTTTCCTTTAAACGGTCTGGTGGACAAAATCAGCAAGAATATTGATGAGCGCTGTGCAGAAACAGTCAAGACTATTCTAGAGAAGAGTGACAATATCACAGCATCTAAGACCAGCATCAGGTTAATGAGATGCCAATTGGGATGGAAATATGGACGTGTAAAGTAAGTGTCTTACAGTAGTAATATACAGTATATTGCAATAGTATGCAGAGTGACACAACAGGGTTGATACTGTACTGTAATTACAGTAATTAGGACAGCAAAGCTAAATTGTTGTACAGTACTGTACTTAAGGTAACAGTGTGGTTTGCCTGTACAGTCCCTGTAAAATTCTTCCTCATCATTACAGAGCGTATCCTATGATAAGGGAGGCCAACAAGATAAAGAGTGGACCTAGCACGGGCATGGATCAAAAGTGGCGAGACCTTTCAGGATGTCATCTTTTCTGATGAGACAACTGTCGCTCTTGAGAGGTTTGCCACTTTTGAATTCCGCAAAAAAGGATTGCTATCTCTGAAGCCGCAGCCCAAGCACCCACTGAAGATGCATGTGTGGGGTGCGATCTCTAGATGGGGACCCAGATGCATAATCATCATTGAGGGTAAAATAATGCACAAAGTTACATGCAGTAGCCTTATGCACTGTATAACTGTAGTATATTCTGTACCCCAATGTTCATCTTTTTCAGTTTTTTATTTTCTTGTTCCAGGAATAAAAGGATAACGTATTTTTTCAAGAGCAAATTGTCACCCGTTTACATTGGGGATGATTTCCCATCTGGTGGCCACCGCTTCTTCCAGGACAATGACCCTAAACATACTGCCTCTAGTCCCTATATTCTTGCCAGCGGGAACAATTGGGTTAAGACACCACCGGAATAAGTGTTCCAGTGTTCAGTAACTGTTTCTCATTGTTTTAAACAGTTTTTATCTGATCAAATAATTCGCCATTTAATTTCCCCTCACATTCCAGATCACCAGATTTGAACCTGGTAGAATTGGTCTGGCATATGATGGTTGTTAAGCTATCCAACAAAGTGGAATTAAGACAAGGAATACTGAGTTTCTGGAATTACATACTCGGCGTACACAAATGCAATAATTATATTGATCATATTGCCACCGTTTTGCCCATACTTTTAGAGCGTAATGGACAGGCCACCGGCAAGTAGTAAGGACAGTACAGTAAGTATAGTACAGGTAAGTATGGTACTGACAATAACCTGTTTCAATATTAGCCTTATATTAAAGGTACTGTTATTGAACATTAACCATTTTATATCTGCGCTTACTCTCCACTTTCTACAGTATATATTATTTACAGTACTTTCATTATTTGTATTAGACATGTGTATTACTTATTATTTCTAATAATTTATTATAGTTTACAGGTACGGTTATTCATTTTATGTGCCTGTCAATATTTTCACAGTCAAGGTCTTCAATTCCTTGATCCTATAGCCATTTTTTTTCTTCAGCAGGCGATGAAGCACTACAGCAGGCGATGAAGCACTACAGTCCAAGTTTATTGTACTGTGTGCATAATAACAGTCAATAGTTTGTCTTAATCCCCCCTCTCTCAATGAAAAAAGAAATCCAGGCTTATTTACGCCGAGTGGTGTGATATGATGATATATCTCTGCTAAAGTCGCCTTCTTATCTGTTCCTGCATTAATTGCAGAAAATATTAGATATGGTTAACAGACATTCGGTTTTGAATAAAGACTTGGCATGATGTTGAGTGTACAGGTTCGGTCTATTCAGCAATTGTGCGGGGATAGCAATTGAGAATAATGTACCCAACATTGTGCTTAGATACTTAAAATATGAAAACGCCTAAATTTGATAACGTCTTCAGTGACCAAGGTCATTTTACAATGGATCACTGTGGTGGACTCTCTTTTTAACTGTGTTTTAAACACCTGCAAATTGATACATTGTACAATACAGTAACGGTGCTATAGCGCAAAGGGGATTCATTGTGCCACCTGGTGGATACGCGAAAAACTGCACCCAAACAAATCAGAATCTAGGAAATTCAAAGAAATCAACAACACTAAACACAGGTATGATTGGAGTGATTGGACGCGTTAACGCTAGCGCTCGCCGAGAATAGCGTAGAATACAGCAGACTTTACGAAAACGGATCTGAGAAATGTTCGAATAATGGCCGCTGCATCTGTATATAAAATTACAGTGCTTAGATTACAGAAAAAGGACTACAAGAACATACAACTACAGTAAATGCAGAACAGTTTCTTAAAATAATAGGATAAAACATAAATACCTATACACTACATACCATATGTCACAGGTTTGGTCCAAAACACACCTCTGTTGAAATCTGATTTTCATCATACCTTGCAGAGTCTTATGTACTATTTTTTTCCCTGTTGAAACAACATAAGCCCACCCCTGTCGTAAATCAACTGTGAGATTGATGGTTTTAAACTTCTACCAAACAATGTTTAAAGTCTGCCTCAATATATAAACGCACTCATAACTTCCCTTCTCTAGTACCTAGACACACGGGAGTCACAGCAATAGATTCAGGCGGCCATGACGGACGCAACATAAGTATGATTGTCTTGCCCCTAAATTTGAGCGACAAATGGATATCTGTCCCTTATTACCTGCTAGACCTCACGGGCTGGCCTTGTGACTCTGTGCCCGATTACACACACATAACTCTTAGTATGTACAGTAGTTGACATCACATAATATTCTCATTTTTAATAACGTCCTCCAATGAGGGCATAACCTGTGTGTCACCTCTCTCTGGAATGCGCCAGTAAATATTCACGAACATTTAGTTTTCCTTGGGGCTGAAAGAGTCGTCTCTGGTTAGTGTTTAAAACCTTCTAAACAACCCATGTCACTTTTAGTGGGCCAACCGTGATAGGCCTCGCCCAATTATGTCCCCTATGAAGACCAGCACAGACATGGGGAAAAGTCTTAATCTGTCATAAGAACAATATATTGTATTTTTAAACCCACTCTAAGCTACATTAAGCCTTGAAGCACCAGCTTGATAAAAATACATAATATCTCATGATATTATCATTACAAGCACATAGTCATACAGTTACAGTAATAGTTGGGAAATTTAAAGAAAAGAGATGTATTTTTTAAAGCCTCAACCCCTTCCTATTTTGAAAGCATAAATATTGTTTAAACATTTCTAAAATACAGTATAGTTCAAATAGGTTTGTCACAATGTTTAATAAATGTAAATCTTTTTTTTTTTTTTTAAATCAAACAGTAACATTATTTTTTTCTAAGCCTGTTATACCCTGTTAGTATCTAATGAAAGAAACCCATATTTTGTGATTTCAGTGAAATTTGGACTCGGGGGATTTTTTTTTTTTTTTTTTAGATTACTTGATGTTAACTCCCTTCTTAACTTGACATTCCGATTTGATGGTTATGTTTAAAAAGAAAATACAGTATTCGTTTTTTACAAGAAAATTTACAGCCACTGACAACAACATCTGGAACAAATAAGGGCAAAATGAAGAAGCATTTCCCAGAACTTCCTCAGAGGCAGCAGGCCCATCCCTAGGGGGTAATCAGGTAAGGCGGTGACAGGTCTCAGGGGGCAGCAAGAGGGAGAGAGTAGCAGCACTGCTGCTTTCCTTTTTTCTAATTAATTAATGTAGTATAACAGCAGGGGGCTCTTTGCTTCCTGAGATACGTACTGCCCTAGGGGCTGTCGGTATCTGCTGCTCAGGTTTAAAGCCCCATGTGACATGGGCCAATATAACATCACGGCTTCCTATTGGCCCATGTGATGGGACATCTAAACCTGAGCTGAGACACCGGCACCCCCTAAGGAGGTAAGTATCTCAGGAGGCAGGGGTCCCTGGAGATGAAATTAATGGGGTTCAGCTCCGGAGCCCCCCTGATTTTTTGGGGAAATTGGTTTTCAGGGAATTCTTTTTTTCCTATGGGGGGGGGGGGGGCATCCTTAATAGTGCTTGCTTAAGGGTGACACATACTCTGGGGCCTGCGATGTTTATTAAATCAGTTATAACTAAATAAAAAAAATTAGAAAACACAGATCCCATTTAAAATGTGTTCTGACTGAATCTCAATCTACCTACTTTTATCAAAGTACTTTCAGGGTGACGTGTTCATAAATGTTAATTATTGCATCTATTTATATCGTGCAATTTATATAACATTACAATTAAACCAGTTTAGTTCTATTTTACCTTGTTTGATTTAATCATTTTGGTAAAGATGTGAAATATATTACAAGGAAATGATTGTACCTCAAAACGTTAGATATACTGTATGACTTTCTTGCTGGCATTCAGGAAGATTAAGGAAGAAAATAGGGAAACAGATCACTACAGTGGAATATACTATATGCAGAAAGTAAATTAAAGTCAGATTTTCTGCCGCTTCTGATAAGATGTTTCACATTATTATTTGGTAAATATTAAAATGTTAGGAGGCTGACTACTAAGTATTTATTATTTCAGTCCACAAGAGTTACTTAAGTTAGGCGTGTATTCTTTTTAGTAGCCATCAACTGCAGAAACTGCCTTCATCCATGAACCAATACATTCAGTTACCTGTGAATCCTTTTGTCCATTTGGTTTTAGATATTCTGGAATGGTTGTTGACATTTCTGGATAAGCTTGCCCAACTCAGGGACAACCAACATTCTAATTCTCTCATTATAATCTGCGTCTCACTTTCCTTTGTCCAGCTGTGCAAGAGAATGTTTCTGCTGGCCAGAACCTCACTAAAAGGTTTGCCAAAGTTCATAAAGCATTGCCTAGTGCAGATAGATTTTCGCTTGCAATAGCGAAATATAGTTGTGGAAATACAATATCCACCCATGAAAGTACTCCATGAGTTAGTACTTGTAAAATCACTTTGCAGCCCACAGCCATAAAATATATTTAAACCTAAAAGTTGTATTTACTGAAGACACTTGCCAAAGGGATTAGTGTTTGTCTGCCAGGCACAAAAATATCAAGCTTCACCAAGGAACTCAATTATTATTCATCTGACACCATATCAGTGTTAAAACTAGATACTCATTATGAAAATACTGTATATACACATTAAAAGGTTTCCAAAGAAACTGAAGGGAACAAACTGTGACAATTAAAACTAACTATTAATTTGTAGCTTTTGTAACTAATAGACCCAGCCAGACCTTTCATTGCTTACTGTCAACCTTTTTGGACTCCTATTTATGAGAGGCACAAGACGGGACTCTATACCTTTAGCAAATTGTCTTATGATCACTTTTTATGAAAGAAAATAGTGTTTTCAACATTTTGTCATTGGTTGAGGTTAATAACCGGTTTGTATATTCTACTTTAAATATATATTTATAGATTCTCTGCTTTGTAAGGCAGCAATAAATCCCCCATCCCAGAAGCTTTTCTGAGTTTTTACTCATATAATGTTAGTACAGTATATTGCTGCCTGAGCATGTCCTGCTCTTTGCAAAACATTATTTGTTTAGTGTTAAAAATTATGATATTCTTAATCTCTGGCGCCTAAAGTTACCGAGGTAACCTTTTTGTTTTTAACACACTTTATTTGTGAGTTTTCAAAATTACAAAAGGGGTACAGAAGAAAAATGCATGATGGGGTACAGACAAGGCAAACCATATCTTGAATGCAAATTGAATCATTTTAGGGTGGTTGGGAGGGCCAAAGTAAAATAATCCCGTAAAATGAATTAGGCAGGGGGGGGGGAGTTTTTTGCAGGGAGGATATCTTTGTCCAGTTGTGCAGCTGACATGGCAACTAACCGAGGTATGGTAACACCTTAACACCAGCAATTGAGGAGGACTTCTACTCTGCTTCCCGGATCACCAGAATCCACAATCCATTGGTCTGAAACCCTGTAAACGTTTGAATACCGATCCGTTAGGTAGTGGGTAAGTCTCTCCATAGCCATCACCTCCCAGATGCATTTAATGATCTGGTCCGTGTTAGGGGGTTCTAGTTACTTTTAATGGGTTGCTATACAACATTTGGAAACCAGGATAATGTGGGAAAGTCATTTGTGGGAAGCGTGGGGTATCTCATGGACCGGTCTATTTTGGAGAGCCATCCAGTGGTCTGGGTGCATGGAGGTCCTCAAAAGTCTGTTAGAAAGAGCAAATATCTTCTTCCACAATGGGGAAATCTTAGGGCACTCCCACCAAACATGGACCATTGTACCAACGTGTCCACTTGCACTGAAGCACTCCTTGGCATTGATATACATTTTATGGAGTCTCCGGGGTCAAATACATCTATGCAGTATTTTGTGTGCATTCTCTTTGATCGTTGCACAAATTGAACTGTGAGAGACAGCGTCAGAGATGACTATCCAGTCATCCACCTCCAGGACTTCACCAATGTCTCTCTCCCATAAGAGCATTCATCTACTCTTAGCCTCTCTATTGGGATTAATGATTATCTTGAAAATTGAAGAGATCAGATCCCTGCAGGCGGAACCATTGGAGCATAAGCTCTTAAAGTATGTAGAGTTCAGGGGACATATCTGTGCCAAGGTGGAGGTACAGAGGTAACCATTAGACTGCACTGTGCTCTATTTTATCCCCCAGACAATTAATAGTTGAAATGCTTTTACCTCCTGTATGGAGCTTCAGATGAAAAAAAATAAAATAAAAACAGCGTTGACAAGGGCAAAAAGAGATCTTGTAAAGTAGGTGAAAAAAATCTAATGCAAGATGCCAATGGCAATCAGCTTGCATTTTAGCAGGAATACTCCAAAGAAAGATAATAATCTGCTCCACAAATTAAAGTTTATATATTGTTCTGCATTGTTCCTGTAAAAATACTATTATTATTGTGTCGTGACTTCTACGAGCTATTTCAATGGATAGGTTATATACTTATTTCCAGCACTTGTATCCCCCATATATGAATTATACTGAAAATGAAACAGTTATCACTGTAATACATACGCTCTTACGGAGTAAATGGTGCTGATAATGACATTTAATTATGATAATTTACTTTAACAGGCCTTGCTAACAAGCCTTAGGCCCGGGCCATAGAGGGGTGAGGAGAGCGGAGGCGCGCTAACGCTGAGGCTCGCCTGCTTAAGTCAGCGCGATTCCACGGACTTGCAGGCGAGCCAGCGTGCACGAAGGGAGCCGGGGGGAGGTGGTTGGAGGCGGGGCAGTGACGTCGCTGGGCCAATCGCCCGCGACGCACTGACGTCAACGTCACGGCGCCGACGTCACGGCGCCGTGACGTTGACGCTGCTTAAGGCTGATTGGAATGTTTTCAGCCGACAGCGCGCTGAAAAACAGCTTGGCGCTCGGCTGAAAACTCCAAAGCCTCCGCACGTCTGCAGACGCTCGCGTGAGCCCCCTCTCAAGGCATCCTCATTGAGGATGCAGGGGCTCAGCGCTGAGCGTCCACACGGCTCAGCACGGCCTGTCCTTCTATGGACTCGGCCTTAGAGGACCAGTTTTCCATTTTTAAGAGATCATATTGCTTTTTATTCCAACAATAAATATGAATAGTTGCATCACAAACACTGATTTATCATCAAAAGAAAGAAGAGGTCCTCAGACATATACAACATTTAAAACATTTATCACAAAGTAGAACCCACATCTGTTGCAATATAGATAACTGCATAGGCAAAAGAATTTCTAAATAAATTACAACAGTGACAATTATTTATGATGCCAGGATATTTTGGTTGATAAAAAGTTAATAACCTTGAATCTATCAAACATATATCCTTTTAACTTTTAGTAATATTTACAGGCCTGTACTACTCTTATTAACGTATTCAAGCTTTTAATAAGCTTGAAAGGATTATTGATAGTGATGCAAATATTCACACATCATGGTTAGTTTAAAGGATGTGCATTGGTGCTATAGTCTTATATTAAATAAAAATGTCGTTTACGATAGTTAATTTACTATTATTACTGTTTATTTGTGAAACACCAACATATTCCGCAGTTCAGAAAAATGAGGTACAGAGTTATATATATATATGTGACACCAACAGATAAGTATCCCATAAGAGCACATGGGTGTACCAAAATATAACAAATTTATTTCACTCTCTTAAAGGACAGTACAAAAAGCTAAAATGTGACAGGAACTACCTCTGTGACACTAGACATTCTCAAAACAAAGTGAATAGCTAATGAGTACTGTATGCAAGTCTAAATTTCCCTCTAGTGTTAGGACTGAGTAACAATTGGATGAATAAGGCAAGAGGAAATCATACAGTGCCTAGAAAGAATATCAATTTCTCTTTGTCCAACATGTGACACAATCTAGCTATCTGAAGCATGCTGTAGTAATTGCATATAAATCACTCAAGAGTCAGAGATAAGTATGCTGAAGCATAACTACTGTGTGAACACAGAACACTTATATTGACCATTGACTAGTGTGTAGTAAGAATTCTATCTCGTCAAAACACTGACAGACAGATGTAATGCAGCGTATGAATGGAATGGAAAAGATAAAGTCAATGAACAAATCATGAGGGAAGGCTTGCAACAAGTCACAATATCTACGTGTGTTCCATAGGTAGGAAGGATGAGGTATCCTGTCTCTGGCTTCCCACTCCTATGCGTTTCGACTTGTGTCTTCCTCGAGGAACTTGTTGCAAGCCTTCCCTCATGATTTGTTCATTGATGGTTGCTGGTACTCTCATTGCCACCGAGCCCCGGCTCTCCCCCAGCTTTGGGCCTCCCTCACTGTTCCACACTGAGCTTCTGACATTGGCATGCGCCGGGCCTCTCTGATGTCGGCATGCACCGGAAGCATGCTGGGCTCAGCTTCCGGCACGCACCAGCATGCACCGGAATCAGAAGCTCCGTGTGGGATAGTCAGTGAGGGAGGCCCGCAGCTGGGGAGAGCTGGGGACAGGCGGCAACAAGAGGTCCGGCAGCCGGGCAAAGAAGTTGGCAGATATCCGGGTCAGCAGAGGTGTGAGACCATCCCAAGGGTAGGTCATTTTATTTGTATTTTTTTAAATGTATTTGGGGGTGTTTTTTTTAAATATATTTGGGTGTGGGGAGGTTTGTATGTATTTGGGGGGTAGGGGGTTTGTATGTATTTTGTGGGTAGGTGTTCTGTATGTAATTGGTGTTTTTTTTGTATGTATTTGAGGAGTGGGGTTGTATGTTTGGGGGTTGAGTTTTGGTATGTATTTGGGGGGTGGCAGTAAGCCCTAGTAAAAGCAGGCTTGCCAGGAGTAATCATGGGTTTTCCCCACTTCTATGCAGCCTCAGTGTCACAGAGAAGGTGGTGCAGCCAGGCCTTGTGCCCAATCAGGAGCACAGGGGTGGTTCTTGCTTTGCCTGTACTTAATGAGCTGCACTTCCTTGATTTAGTCAGTTGCCTCTACCTTGAGAGAGGTTGGTCTACCCATAACAATTGTGCAGGGCTCTGCCAATATGTGTCCCTCCCTTAGGGGAGTGGAGGGAGACTATTCCCCTTACTCCACCAGGGAGTAAGGGAAGAGCTAGGACTGCTTCTCGTGCCCTAGGCCGGGAGTGCAAGGTCCAGGGACATCCTGAGGGTTACGGCCCTAAGCTCTGCTGTTGCTGTACCATTGAAGTGTGCTAATAAAGTGTTCCAGTTATTTACCATACCTTCTTGCCTGAGACTGAAATCTATCAGGGAGAAGGGTAAAGAAGTTCTCCTGCAGGGATTTCACCCCTCATCCCTGGGGTCTGCACGAGATGGAGGCGCTGTCACCGGGAGTACGAATAAGTTATGACCCAGAAGCCTGTTCTGACATCCTCTACCATCATGTGGGAGACTCAGACCTACTGTGAGCCAGTAGGTATGCACCACACTCCATGTAGCAGCAGTGTAATCTCCCAGAGGGGGGTGGGGGAGGTGGTGGGTGATGATTGCAGAGAGACCGTTTGGAGACACAGGACAGGAGGGGGAGAGCGCAGGGAGGGAGAGAGAGATTGAAAAATAATTAAAAAATATTATATACAATTTTTTTGAACACAAATACAGAAAAGTTAAGCACATTGTTATATAAGCTTTATTATCTCTATGAATTATATGTATTTATAGTATATATGTTTTTTTATAGAGTATACTGAATTACACTTTATTAAGTTATATTCCATCTCATTATCGATGTCCCTATTTAGAATCATCTTTCGCTGTGTTTATGCATTTGAGTAGGATAATTGATGAATTTCCAGTCGGGATACAGAGCCCAGTGTTAAAGGCAAGAAGTAGTCAGAAGGCCACAAGCCCTTCCTCCGTACTTTGTTCTGTTTAACTGCTGGGGAGGGTTCCAAGTACTGGGAGTATTTATTGGACTGTTTTTAGGCTCAACATGAGCCCTCACAAAGGACTGTGATCAAGCACTTTTTCATGAGTACTTTTGCCCCTTCTATGTATCTTTCCACCAATTGTTGGATTTATGCTGTATTTGTCTTATACTCCCTTATAAAAAAAACAACTACGTTTATTATGTGCTCCCGAGTCTGGACAATTGTAACCTGTGTCTCGTGCAGCCCCTGTAAGCAAGTTTAGGGTTGAACCTACCCTCAAGGACACTGGTGGCTGCGGTTTAGAACAGGCTCTAGTCACAGATTGGGGACCGCTGGCAGAGAGGCCCCATTATGTGACACTCACTGCTTTGCATTCTGTTGTGAACCAACCACTATTTAAACCCATTTCCAAAAGGTTGTCTTTATAAAGACTGTTATTGTTGGTAAACAGCTGTGTGTTTTTTTTGTACCAGTGAGATACAAGCACCCCCTTAAACTTACTAGGCATGCTGATGCCGGTCACACAGCGTTAGAAAGCAAGGCTGGTGAAGTACCTACATTTGTTTGCATTACCAGCTGAAACCATTCACAGATTGAAGCACATTTGTATTAGTCATTATGAGTAAAAGTATGTGTTTTTCTCATTATGGTTTTGGAAGGCATTTGATTTGTTATTTTGAACGCTTTTTCCTAGATGATTTAAAACTACATTGAGGTTTTACAATATGCAGCGTTGCTCAGATCCTTAATTCTGCATGACTCCTGATTCCTTCATTATTTAATTTAGTACTCAGTTCCTTAATCTTTGCATCATACCCTTTAATTGTACTGGTCTTTTGGGTTCCTAAGGGAACTCTTGTAACCAATAAAAATGTTAATATCTTCGAATTTATGGCAGTACATCCCCCATATCCTATGGGTTTATTCTGGTTCAGTTGGGGGAGGCATGCATTTTGTAAAATGCTTGGTATAGTGAAAATATACAGCTGTGACTTTAAACCCACTCCATTTCTTTCGGTGGACTTCTACACTGACATGGTAAATAATAAATAATGTGACTATTTAAGCTGTAGGTTTCATAATGAATAATGAGACATGAATTAAAACAGCAACTCCGCCAACCCGGATTTCTAACTATTTTTTTTTTTAAATGGAATTCTAACCGGGACTTCCTCTGGAGCCTATCCCGGCTATTTGTAGCCCTGGGGACCATCTGGCTCCCGAGATACTTACCAGGTTAAATGCCAATGTTTTCTTCTTCTGGGAAATAAAAATGGACGATAAATCTTTTAGTCCCGCGGGCCAATAGGAAGCTGGGTTTGAATGCCCAATTTCAAATTGGAGGAGGGGGGAGTAGAATCACACAAATATCCAAGAGGGAAACGTACTGGATTTATCAACTAAAGACACTGTCCCCCCTTGGCCTTAATCTAGACTTTGACCTAGGATCTTTTCTTAGAGAGTGAGTGTTAGAACTCCCCTCTAACCCTGTGATTTTGCGTGTGAGTTATGATAAAAACTTATGGCAATTTATCAGTAATGAACATAACCATATTACTCAATTGGCAGTATAAGTCTCTTCACTGTTAAAATAGTTAATTGATGTATTCATCAGATTGGTTGTATACAAAAGTAATATCAAAGTAATAGATGTGGTGGACAGAAGTTCACAGTATAGTCCTATTGTGGATTATGCTATGTCCAATAACTGATGGTTGTATACATCAACAGCTATTAATGCATCTCCATTCACTTTATATGTCATTCTCTGTAATATGTACTGTATGTTACTCAGCAATCTGTGACCTAATTGATATTCTTGAATTGTATGAATACTATGAAAAGACCTACTATCATGTTGCTAATAATTTATAATGTAGTCATGGGCTGTAGAATAAGGGGGTTCAGAGTAAAATACCGCTGGTTGGACATTTTAAAAACACGTTATCTGCGCTGTCAATAAAAGGAAGGGAGTTCTCCCTCATCAGAATTTCTCATACGAAGCGAACAGTGTTTGTGAAATGCGTAGGGTGGAGTGCGCATGTCCGGAGTGAACTCGACTGCAGAAGTGAGCTGAGCACATTAGCCTTGAGCCGGAGAGGAGATTGGATCTTGGGGGGAAGCTCTTGTCCTATCTGCTGTATACAGGAGGTGCGGAGAGTGACGTAGATCGAGGCGGACCCTAGAGTGTGCGTGCGGACCACGAGTTGACATCATAGTGATACCATCACGGAAGTGGACAGCAAGAACTGCAAACGAGGGACGCCAAGAAACCTCCAAGCAGGACGGACGAGTCAGGACTTCTTACTGAGGGTACCTATCTTCTGGTGGAGAAAAGGTGCTGGTGACGGCCTAAATGTTCACAAAGCTTGATTTTAAGAGGGAATTTGTGAGTGCATTTCCAATTGTTTAAAGTGATGTTGTAGTAAAGAGTTTTTAAACGTTATTGCTCTATGGTTGTTTTCCATTCTTTTTTCATGTGGAATGTGAGGCCATACTTTTTTATCCATTGTAGTTTATGCTGAAGAATTTATGGCTATGAGCTAAGTTTCTTTCCATCTAATATATCCCACTCATCCAGGGTGCATCTCTATTTTTCAACGTAAACACCCTTTGACGTACATTGATTAAAGTGTGTAGGGTCCTCTGGGGATCACATGTAACAGTACTCTCACTATTTAATCTATACATATCAATATAAAGTAATATCAAGAGCACATCCTAGGGAAACAGGAATCCTTTAAGGTTGGTTTATTCCACTTTGTGTGTGTACATATGTGTTTAAAGAGTACATTTGTATATATATTATTGAAGCATATGTATTGTTGTTTTTCCCACATATTCATTGGAGAATAACGACATCATTCACCAGGATCTAAGAACCAAGGAGGACTTTTTCTGTGTATTCCAATCAAGAAGGTTTCTTTGAACAAACCTTCAGGTCTTCGGGCAAATCCAGAGAGAGTGTGACACACAGCCAAAGAGAGTGGGTCCACAATATCATAAAAAATAAGTCCTTTATTCGTCCATATGCAGAAACAGAAGTGAAAACCTCCTACATGTTTCGTGCCCCAGCACTTTCTAAAGGAGTATATTATACTACTCTACTGTTTCCTAAAGCTGTCTCAAAGTCTCCCCTGCTGAAATCCCTATTCTGGCTTCACACACTCAATTCTCCTCTTCACTTTTAAAGCTTTACAGTCTTCTGCCCCTCCTTGCATCTCAGCCCTAATTTCTTGCTATACACTATTTCGACTCTTCCGTTCTGCTCAAGGATGTCTTCTCTCTACTCCTTTTGTGTCTAAAGCCCTCTCCCACCTGAAACCTTTCTTACTGACAGCCCCTACACCTCTGGAATACCCTTCCCCCCAATATATGACTAGAACCCTCTTTATCCACCTTTAAGACCAATCTTAAAACACACCTCCTTATTGAAGCATATGAGTAGCTCCGTGGCTGATACTTTACACCTCATCCATTGACCATGGCCCCTTACAGATGCACTTACCAGAACAGCATCCTACTGTCTCTGTACATTCTTCCTATTTACCAATTAGATTGTGAACTCTTCGGGACAGGGACTCATTTTCCTAAGTGTCACTTTTATGTCTGAAGCACTTCTTCCCATCATGTGTTATTTGTTTTATTTGTTCTTTATATTATTGTCACGTGTATTACTGCTGTGAAGCGCAATGTACATTAATGGTGCTATATAAATAAAGCAACAGGAAAGATGATCCAGGGCTCCACGGGTTTTTAGCAAAATAATTTATTCATAATAAAAACCCGTGGAGCCCTGGATCATCTTTCCTGTTGCTGTATACTTCGATTGCTGTAGATAGGCCATTGTTGAGCCAGGAGCTCCGGCATTGTGCGCAAGTATCGCATTTCTTGCATTTATTTGCACTGTTTTGGTGTGCTACATACCCACATACCTTTGCTATATAAATAAAGACATACATACATACATACATATTCAGGGTTGCCCTATAATCGGGCAAATACGGTCTTTGTTATATTTCTCTTATTCTTAAATAGTCCATTAAATCTCAGGAGGACCACATGGTTTCAATTGTTTAAAAAATAAATAAAACAATTCAGCTCCATAATTCGTTAAAACATGTCGTTATATCATGATGAACTCTTAAAATATCAGTGATTCCTGCTTGTTTAACCAAACAATTAGCAATGAGTATATACAGTGTGTAAATATAAAGGATGTTGAATTAATGACTATCACCTATTTCTTCTTGTAAGAACTTACATTCTAATGTAAGTACGGTGGTTATTGACTGCAATGTGTTAGAGCCCAAATTGCATTAATACACTCTTAAGATATATTAATTACACTTCATTTTCAATGCCTTACAATGTATACACTATAGTTACTATAACTACATATGTCAAGTGTATTTGGGCACATGTAGAGCAGTGTACATCATACGTTGTTCAAGAAGGACTGTAAAATGTATAGAAGTGAAGTCAGCCATCCAGAGCTTGCATCAACTTGAAAACAATACACAAAAGAAACATCATTACTAATACAACACTTGCCGTACTCCCAATATCTTTAATACGCCTCTCGCACACTCATACTCATTCACTCACTCACTCTTTCCTCTCTCACTCACACTCTCACTTTCACACTCCCTTACACTTTTATACTCACACGCTCCCTCTCACACCTTTACACTCACTCACTTTCTCACCCACTCATACTCTCACACTTTCTCTCACTCACTAATACTCTCACATGTTCACTCACATTCACTCACATGCTCATTCATGGCCGCTTACTCTCCATCACTGTCTCTTATGAGCGCGCACACTCTCGCGTACGCACTCTTTCGCACACTCCATCACAACATGTCTATCATCTTCATTATCTCAATTACCAGCCATGTCACCGATACGTTTTAGTGACTCAGACACTCCAAGGCTGAGGGACCAGAGGCTTGAGTCACCATTGCCTTCACAAGACCCCCACTAATAATTTTTGATTCAGAAGAGGGGCCTATGTTTCGCCAATAAACTTTTTTTTAAATCAAACCTAGAAGGAATATAACCAGGAGCGGATGGAACACAAAAAAAGGAATTACACTGGCGACACACTTTATTCGAGCTCGGCTAGTCCCACGAATTCGGGTATACCCGGGTGTATTGAGGTTTGTGACTGTTTTCTGCCCGAGTGCATTGGGTTATTTTCAAGGCAGGGATTGAAGCATTTTATTCCCGCTGGCTGCAATACTGCACAGTATATATATATATACTGCATTACAATTCATGAATTTATGCCATCTGGTAGACATGCGAAGCATTGCAGCCTAATAAATCCTAATCATTATCATTTAACAGATCAGCCGCCCGTCAGCCAGGCATGAACCCAGGCTGGGAAGGCAAACGCAACGGGGCTTGTCAGAGGTGAGGAGCGGCGCATTCCAGGTATCTGCCAGGTACATACTGGGTATTTGCTCGAATAAAGTGTGTCGGTGCAGTACATCCGAATTGAAAGAAATACAAAGTCTAATGGAGGACACACATAATGCACTGAATAATATAGTTGCAAACCAAAGAGAGCAGTTTTTGGCACAGGAGAAAATGACCATAGCAACAGAAACAAGAGCTGCAGCATTATCAGAAATGTGCCGTATTCTCAGAGATTACACAGTTGTCATGAGGGCAACAGCTCCATTGACCCAAGAAGACTCAACAACATCTACTGTACATTTGCAACCACTGAAATGCCAAGCCAGCCCACAACACGACCAAGTGTAAGATGTAGCCCACTTACACGAGGAGAAGCCACGTAATGCTCAAGAGTGCCAACAACAGCACCATAAGCACCACCTTGCACTTGTGGTTTAAATGTTAAATACATGGGACTGCAATCAGTTTGTTAATCAAAGAAAGTTGGCTTTGTATTATATTCTGTACCTGCTTACTACCTCCTGCTTTTTGAGCCTCTGTAAGGTTTTTTTTTCATTTTTTTTACTACCTATAAAGACATGACTTGGCCACTCTCCTTGTTATCCTCTCCAAATGCTGCCCCTCCACTCCCTTTGTGTCTCTGGAAGATGAGGAGATCTTTTATATTGTCCTACAAATCTCTCCGAAGAGAGTTTGCATATATTTGCCTAGAATGCGAACGCAATGTCCTGCAATTTCTTTTTACTTCACTTGTCCTATGTTTCACTGCCTCTTGTATGTCTTGTCATCACTCAGTTGGCAATTAGTCTTATGTAACCTTGTGTGTGTACATTTCCATTTTGATCCTTGTCATCAGCATGTAAATAAACAAACATTTTTGAGACATCCTGTCATTAACTGCTGTTTCTTATCCATTTACAACCCTCAACATTTAACAACTTATAGTGGAGGCCAAACTTTATTTACATTGTTACTTACGTTACTTTACTAGCAAAGATACATTAAGATGTACATCTCGTTTGCATGCAGGTTTTATGATTTAAAGGAGCAATCCAAAGGCTTTTTTCCTTTCATTTTTTCTTCATTTTTAATATAGGTTGAAGCAGGGGTCTCCGGAGCTGAACTTTGTTAATTTCAGCTCTGGGGACCTCCTGCTTACCTCCGGGGACCCCCTGCTTACCTCCGGGGACCCCCTGCTTACCTCCGGGGACCCCCTGCTTACCTCCGGGGACCCCCTGCTTACCTCCGGGGACCCCCTGCTTACCTCCGGGGACCCCCTGCTTACCTCTTGAAGAGGTGTCATTATTTCCTGCAGTTTTTCTGCAATTTAAAGCCCTCAGTCACATGGGCCAATAGGTAGCTGCTCTGGATGACGTCATGGCTTCCTATTGGCCTGCAGGGCCTGGGAGCTTTGAAAAGCATAGACGGAGGATGAGACACGCACTCAATATCAAGGGTAATAGAGGTGAGGTACTTAGCTGCCGGTGCGCTGGTCCTGGGGACTTTATGGCATATTAAACCTCCTTTTGAGTAAGACCATGTGCCTGCTTCTTCTTCTTTGTAGCTTTGAAAAGCAGCCATATAGTGAACACTGGAGTTGCTACCGGCATCCAGTATGGCAGTAAGTACCTCCGGAAGCAGGGGGTTCCTGAAGCAGAAATGAATGGGGTTCAGCTGCGGAGACCCCCTTCTTCAATCCTATATTTAAAAAAATGAACAGATAAAATGCTTGGATTGCCTCTTTAATTGCACAACGAAATATTTTGATCTTTATTGTACAGCATGTAAGGTCTAAAGCAGGGCGGAGATGGCATGTTTATAATGTTTGAGATGTATAATGGTTTTATTGCATTGTTATTATTTTTTTAACATATTTTTATTAAGATTTTCAAATATTCATGTATAAATGAGAAGGGAAGGGGTACAAAAAACAAAAAAAAAATGTGTGTGTGGGGGGGGGGGGGAAACAACCATTTTATAACAGAATTCTTACAGTCATCAACAATCACATTACATAGCATTGATGTAGCATTGGGCACCCGTGTCTTCTGTTGTACGTATACATTTGCCACGCTCAGTAGCACTCATTTTTGCATAAATATATATTCATGATGTGGTGGATGTAGGAGTTTGAGCTATCTGAGAATGTGTGTTAATTAATTTCTGACTGGTAACAGTCTCAGGAGGTTAGGTGGCACCTCCCCCCAGAGCTCGCCCCTCCCCACCTTTTTAACTTGGGAGGTTCTAGCAACTTGCTGAAATGGACAGGACTCACAGCAGTTCCTTCCCCTCATACAGAGGTAACAGGAAGGGTTCACAGTTTTAGTGTTAGGACCTGCATTTTTGGTTTACCTTGACGTTGGTATGCAGGCTTACGACGCTTTGGCCAAAGGGTTTAACTAAATAACCAAGTTATTACTATTATTATTCAAGTATTTATACTTTATACTCATTACCATATATGTTTTGTCAATTTGATGTAGCATTGGGCACCCGTGTCTTATATATATATATATATATATATATATATATATATATATATATATATATATATATATTGGGATGAATAAAATATAGGACATTTAATTAATTAAAAAAAATGTTTTAGAAAGAAATAGCCCCATAAAATGGAAATTCTGGGGAGACGGCCATAAAACAATACTTATTAACATTTTTGCATATTTATTAAAACACCTCCAATTTATAACTTGTGATAAAGAATAAGAAGACATGTAATATTAATATATACATTCGTTATTACATCCCTTAGGCTGCGCTTATAGTGCCGGCGACAGCAACGCGACGTTGCGTCAAAACAAATGTATTGACCGTGTAACGTGCGCTTATAGTAGGAGTGACGCAACGGCTTGGTCGCGATCGCTAAAAGTCACTTCAATTTGATTTTTCCAGCGACTGCTGCGTGACATCAGCGTTGCCTTATTCTCACTTTAATTCCTAGAATGAGATAATTATTATCACACCTTAGAGCAGTGATTGTCAACCAGGGTGCCGCGTCCCCCGGGGGAAAAACTCAGCTGGCTGCTCAGCGGGTACTTCCCGCACTGCCTGGAGACATAGAGACTGTGATCAGCCTCTCCCCTCTCTGCCTGGCACAGAAGAGAGAGCGAAGCCTCTTCATCTCTAGACAGCACAGGACGCGCCCGCTGACGTGTTTGAAGGTGGGAGGAAACAGGGAAGGAGTGAGGTCTTTGCGTGTGGCGGAGAGTGTGATGGCTTTGTGTGTGTGGGGTGGAGGGTAAGGGAGGCTAGTGCTGTTAGTGGATTAGGAGAAGGTGGGGTTGAATGTTGTGTTTATGATTAAGAGTTTGCTGTGTGATAGGGGGGGAGACGGGGGCGACGAGGGGTGGGGGTCAGAAAGATGGGGCAACATGGGGATGAAAGCCAGGGGGCGAGGGTTGGGGTTCCCCAGAATGTCACAATCGAATTCTGGGGTTCCCTAACCAAAAAAAGGTTGAAAACCACTGGTATAATATTCACGTTTTTCATGGGTTTAGCCAGAATAACCAAGATTGGGTCTAACGGAATTGTAATTCCCGTCACGTCTTCTATTCATTTCAAAACTGTCTTCCAGTATGTCTGCATTACTGGGCAAAACCACCAGATTTGTGCTAGGTCCCCTATCTGTCCGCATCCCCTCCAACATCTATCTGAAGTCTCCGGGAACAATTGCTTTAACCTTTTGGGAGTGTAATAACAGCGTAACAGGATTGAATAAATATTCTCTTTTGTTACTGTACAAAAAGGTTTTACCCGCTTTCTCCCAAATATCTTCCCAGTCCTCTCTTGTTTTTTCAGTCTGGAAATCCAGAGCCCACTGGTCTATATATCTATGGGCCGGGGAATCCTTCTGGGGAGTTAAACCTTGTAAAGAGATAAAATCAGGCCTTTTTGGTATTTTTTTTTTGTCTTACATAAATCTTCAAAACGTGTATATCTAGGGAATTCCTCTTCATAGAAACCCTGACAAACAAATTATCAGACCTACATATATTTGAACATTTCAGGAGGAAGCGGACCGTATTTCCACATCAATTCCTCAAACGACATCAACATGTCTTTTTCCAATAAATTTCCCATCTCTAGAATCCCTCGATGCCTCCAGACTTCAAAACCCTGACCCTGGAAACCCGGCAAAAACCCTGGGTTACCTAACAAGGGCGTAAGCCGGATCTCGACCACAGCAAAGAAGGCAGACCGACTGGGTTTTTAAGCGAGCTCTCCAAGCATAGGACCCTCTCGGGGAGTGCCAGTAAACCATTTGCTTCAAATGAGAGGTTATATAATATTTAGAATATTTGGGACTGCCAACCCATTTCCTTCCTTAAATTCCAGCATAATTGACCTGGCAATTCTCGGTTGTTTATGTTTCCAAATAAAATGATTATACAATTTTGAATTTCTTTTATATTTGTGTGCAGGACAGATATTGGTAATGTCTGGAATCGTACAGGAGTCTGGGGAGGATATTCATCTTAACCTCAGTTGTAGGTCCTATCCAGGAGATACAGTGAGAGTTCCAAGCTTGTAGGTTTTTTATTATCTTAGAAAAAAGCTCAGGATAATTGTATTTATATAGTGAGTTGTAGTCTCCAGTAAGGTATATCCCTAGATACTTTAAATGGGTCTTTTTCCACTTATAATCAAAATGTCATTTAAGAACCTCAACCTCCTTTTCTGTTAACGTTAAGTTTAGCGCTTCCGACTTTCCCACATTGACTTTATACCTAGACGACTCCCCAAACCCCCAGAGAGCGGACTGTAAATTCGGGAGAGATGTTAAAGGGTTAGATATAGCGAGAATAATATCATTCATAAGAGTGAAATTTTATAACACTCATCATGTATTTTGATCTCTGTATATTTGTGGAAGCTCTAATTGTAGCCGCAAGGGGTTCGATTGTTAATGCAAAAACAAAAGGAGAGAGGGGCACCCCTGCCTAGTCCCATTCTTAATTGTTACTAGATTCCTCTCCCCCCCTGGGATATTCAGAGTGGCTGTTTCATCTGATAAATGGCTTGGACCCCCTGTAAAAAAGGCCCAAAAATCCAAATGCCTCCAGTGTTTTATCCAGAAAATCCCATCTTATCCTGTCGAACGCATCCAGCCTCAATAACACTGCTTTCGCTTTAGTTTTATGTATTTGGTCTATCACACTAATAATTTTCCTTGTGTTGTCCGACGCCTGGTGTTCGCTCATAAAACCCACCTGGTCATAGTGGATTAGTCTAGGAAGTATTGGGTTCAGCCTGTTAGCCAGGATTTTACTATATATTTTCAGATCCATATTGAGCAACAAAATTAGTCTGTAGCTACCACAACATAAAGGGTCCTTACCCTCTTTAGGGATCACCACTATATTGGCTTTCGTCATTTGTGTGTGTGTGGGGGGAAGGGGGGGTTGTTTTCCGCTAAGAAAGTCGTTAAATAAGTCCTATAAACCTGGTCCTAGAATTCCTATAAACATTTTATAATACAGATTTCAGAAACCATCTGGGCCAGGCGCCTTTGATGTCTTCAATGATGTAACCTCCCTTACTAGCTCTATCTGGGTTATTTTTGCATTTAATCTTTTATGATCTTCCTCTGTCAGTTTTGGGACATTGTAATCATCAAAAATTGTCCTCAATCTGGGTCGGGTCCGGGACTTTAGCATTTGGGAGTCGAGTTGTCTAGGTCATAGAGTTCTGTGTAGTATTTAGCAAATTCCTCTGCTATCTTAGAGGGGTTGTAAGTCACTTCTCCTTTTATTCTAATAGCAGGGACCAAAGTTCTCGACCTGATCCCTCTAAGTTAATTTGCCAGTAAACGGTCCACCTGGTCTCCCTTATCATAATACGTCTGTTTAGTCCACTTAAGGGCCTTCTCCACTTCCTCTAATTGCAACCTCTTAAATTCCCCACTTGCCTGGTTCAGTATTTTATATTTTATATTTTTTTTGTGAGTGTTCTAACTTTACAACTTTACAATTTTTTCCGTTAAGTTTTTTTGTATTTCTATTTTTATTCTCTTTCTGTGTGACGCTATAGAGATAAGCTGTCCTCTCATCGTGGCCTTGTGAGCCTCCCATAATATTGCTGTTGATTCTACAGACCCTCTGTTAATCTGAAAATAATTTTTAAGCGAGTCTCCAATTTGTGTACTAATCTCTGGGTAATTCAATAGTGAGTCATTCATCCTCCAATGGTATGATTGAGTCCTGGGAAATGGGGGATCAAACAAAATCGCCACTGGGGCATGGTCTGACCACGTGATAGGCCCTATATCTGAATATACCAACACCGGCAAAATATTTGGGGATACAAGTATATTGTCGATTCTGGAGTACGAATTGTGTTGGGGCAAATAAAAAGAATAATCCCTCTGCCCTTTATCTGAGCTATGCCAGTCATCCCACAGACTAAATTCTTTAAGTGGGGAAATAAATATACATAGTGAAAACTAAATCTATAAGACAAAGGAGACTTTTGGTTACATCCTTTGATCAAATAATGTCAAAGCTGCTAACCAACGTCAAGGTAAGTCTCAATAGCAGGTCCCTATGCTAAATGCATTCAAATGTTATGTGAAATATACCCTGAAGAGGTTAATAAAGTCAGCATTAGCTATATAACTTAGTGCAGTTAAAAAGTGGTATATACCAGTGATGCTACTTACCTGTAAGCAAGTAGAGTGAATTTGCAGGGACCTTACTGGGAGATGATATACCTTGAAAAAGGAGGGACTGGCCTCCCACAAACTGCTCAATAAGCAGTTGCAGGTGGATTGGTTATATACATCCACCCCCTAATAGTGGTGCTCTCTAGGAGCATGCTGCTAAGGATTTAAATCGGCCTCTTTCTTCTCTCATTCTCCTGATCGCATCCTCACTCTAGCCTGCTTAGAGTATATATTTTAAAAAGAGAGGAAAAGAAACAGACAGATAAACAAATAAAACTTTTCGTATTAAAATATACTTATAGAGATAAGCTTCCCAGGTATATAAATATAACACAGGTTTTGTATTTTATTATTAAATGTTCAAAGTGCGTGAGTGTTAGTTTTCGAGCAAGAATTACTCTTGATCTTCAATGAAGCTTAATGTCCTTTGCGTCTATAAACAAAAAAACATCCTTTCTTACTCTTTGGGCCAATGTCCCCTCACCATCGCTAGGGCCCTCAATCAGCTCAATCACCCATTTCCTCCACCAATCAGCTGTAACAGACTGGCACCCAGGAGATGGGCAACAGACTCCAGATTGCAGATAAAACAGTACCTAAAATAGATTATAAGGTACAGTAGCGACATTGTTTATTGCAGCAAAAGCCGCCGGCTACATGCGTCTGGGAAGCGGGTAGCCGCGGCGCGTGGCGGCGTACTGTGACGTCACAGTAACATGCGCGCCCGGCTTCCCCGTCTTCCCCGGCTTCCCCAGGCTTCCACGACACCCCTGGAGATCAAATGAAGGTAAGCGGGGGTGCGGGGAAGCAGAGGGGCAGAGCAGGAGCCGGGTACGGGGTCGGGAAGGGGGGTAAATTGCGCGCGAAGTGGAGGGGGGGTGCGTGGGGGAAACGCGGCGGCGCGCGGTTGTTACTGGCGGCAGCTGGGGTAGATCTCGGCGTGCCGTCGTGATTTAGTGCAATAAACAATGTCGGTGCTGTATGCACAGGAAAACAGGGAGATAGGCAGAGGTGAAACAAACATAGTTCCTTTGCGGAACTATTATCCTCTGTGTTCTCGTCCCGGGAGCTTCGCTGCTGACCCGATCCATACCTGGGAGCCAGATTCAACTTCAATAGAAAAGATGTAGATTCCTCAGGGTAACGGAGCGAGATCTGTCTGCCTTAATGAGTAACTAGAGTGGCGGCCGCCTTTAGCCTCGTGCGGCCGTTTCAGCGCAACTTTTAAAACCGCGGGCAGATGCAGTGTTTGATGCGGCATGTTCCGGTATTTAAAGCCGCGGCCGTGCATTGTATTAGCGCTGTCTCGGCATGAATGCGGCATGAACACGGTGAAGTGCGTGGCATTCAAAAAAATACCCAAACAAAATCGGAGATGTTGGAGAATAAAAGGGCCGTGACAGTATAAGATGGAATGGGAAGGCCCATCGATAGCGAATCCCCTTTTCCTGGTGCACCGCCGTCACCGGTCGCAGTCCTCTCCGCCTGTCTATCGTCGACCTGGACAGATCCTGGAAGATGTGGATAGTCGTTTTCGAATTCAATTGAGCCTCTATTTCTGCAGCCTTTTATAATCTTCTCCTTGGTTGCATGTTGATGAAGCTTCAGATCCACATCCCTGCTTCTTTTGAGGTCATCAATCTCGGGCCCAAGGCTCTGTGAGCTCTATCCATCAAAAGATCGCCATCTTGTAGTTGCGGTCAATTGACATAAAAAGTCAATTAAGATATGGCTGGAGGGCCTCCGTGGACACCATCTCAGGGATATGAATTAATAAATTCTGTCTTCGCTTCCTGTTCTCCAGGTCATCCATACCATTTCTCATGGCTCTTATCTCTTCTTTGAGACGCAGGACCTCATCGTCAGTATTTACCTATTTTGTAAGGCAACGTCCATCTTGTTTTCCTGCTCTTTGGTTCTTTTAGCCAGTAAAGAGACTTCTGCTTTAAATTCCTTTACAGCTCTATCCAGGGCTGTCTGAAAGCCAGTTTGAATTTCTTTAAGTATGTTCTGGAGGTCTTGCTTTGTGATCACTGTGTCCCCCTCTGCCGTGCTATTTTCCTTTTAAGCAGAAGCTCTCGCCTCTTGCTCTTTTCCTGCTCGGTCTCTTTCTGCTGAATTTCTCAGCTTTGCCCTTTTCTCTGAGGTGTCCCCCTCTGTTCCTGCAGCTTCTTTATTGCAGCTCACCACCGCGCACAGTCATGCGCTTACCTCTGCGCCATCTTTGTTTTTCATATTATATGGTCATGATGTGCCACTGTGCCAATAAATTGGTTTATTGGAATTTCTAATGTGTTGATTTTTCTATGTAATGTGTTTTATTTTTGGCCTGTTTTTTTTTTTGTAGCTTCCCAATTTATTGCTATAGTGGCAAAGTATGCCCATATTATATAGGCATACTTTAACACTGTGCCAATCAATGGGTAGTGGGGGTGGTGTCCCTGGGTTGGGGTGGGTTAACCACTTAATTATTATAGCGGTTACTAACCGCTAAGGGGATTATTAGATTGTATTTTTTATTGCATTGTTCCTGGCAATGGAGGACAAGGACGGTGATGAGGATGAGGACGGTTCATCCTGGCAGGCTGGCAGGGGTAAGTGCAAGTTTAATTTACTTTATGTTTTATTTTATTGTTGATGTTTTATTTTAAGTGGGCAAATGCACCATTATCCATATCTGGATAATAGTAATTTTCCCCCTTAATGTACTGTATGTGTTAGGGGGGTTGTTGGGGGTAAAGGGGGTGGCTGTGTATTGGTGCAGTAGGTAGTAGGTAATTTTGCCCATTACTGTATATGTGATGGGGGAGAGGGGATCTTTAGAGCAGTGTATCACACTTTTTATTTTTTCAGCACAGGATTGGTACTGCAGGCCAGTGAGGAACCCCAGACACCTACGGGGACCATCCAAGGACCCCTGGGGACCCAGAAACCCATGGGAACCACTTGGAGGCCCCCGGACATAGTGGGGACCACCTGGAGGCCCCTACTGGCTTCTGGTATCAATGCTGTGATGAAAAAAAATGCTTTAATGCATGTCTCAGTCTCTTTTGGGCTACCCTTTAGCTGGTGAAAAAATATGGCGAGATTTTTTACTCCGATAAACGTATCACTGCTTTGTGAATAGCAGTTACTGGCAAAAAACGTTGGGTTTGCCATTTTTGGGCCTATCGGGCGACCCTTTTTTCTCTGACTATTTAGGGGCGATAAAAGGACATTATAGCGTGATACTGCCTCTATCACTGCTTTGTGAATTGCAGAGTAGGCAGTATCACGCTGTATAGGCATTTATCACCCTTTAAAAAACTTATCACTGCTTTGTGAATAGGCCTCTAAGCCAGCAAAACAGAGGCTCATTTTATTATCAATGTCCAATACACAGTGTGATAAATTGCAGGCTCCTTGAGAACACATGTTTTCTGTGGCAGGAACTGAACCCAAATCCGGTCAAATAAATATCATTATACCAATATACTCTAACTTCTAAGCCCATTCTGTACCAGAGAAAATACATATCCACACAGCACTTTTCAAAAGCTTGCTGATGGAAGTGGAGCTAAGTTGAGGGGAAGTATTGTCACAAACATATACAACATGAAATTGAAATGTTAATGTCAAAACGTCTGTGTGGCATACAGCCCTTAACCAGTTATATGGTTTATTGCACTTTGTCATTCATTTTTAAGCGTACAAAGAGATTTTTGCAATGAGCGCTATGAACATTCTTCTGCAGATGATGCAATGCAGGAAATGTGCCATTTCTCTTATATACATTTTTATATTTCCAAAGCATGTATAATTATGGTCACGTCTGTTTAAATTGTATTCTATAAAAAAAAAAAAGAAAAAAAAGTTACCTAAAATAAAAGTTCCACTACGCTAGGAATAATTTGCAGTTTAATGAGCGAGACTGTTTGGCTTACTAGAAAATGTGGTTAAAATCCAAATGAACCTTTCCTATGCTCTACACAAAGCTAATCTCAGCATGGTCTGTGATGCATGGCACATCCAAATGCTATAAACCTTCATGTTTTTAAGGGCGGGCCAAGGAATGAGTCAGATTTAATTAAAACTCTTCAACAGTAGAATACCAGCACTCACTGAGGGATGTAAGACACCTCATGATGCTTAGGGACACATGGCAGTGAATGGGACGTAAGGTGTCCTCGGGTGCAAGAAGTTTTCTAGTGGCGTAGCACCACTTTGTAAACATGGGCCTAAATACCTCCCGAGTATTTATTGTATTGTATGTCTTTATTTATATAGTGCCAAAAGTGTACTCAGCGCTTCACAAAGAATACAGTACAGGGAATTATAATTATACAATAAGTGCAGCAAAATCAGACAATAGGAAAGGAAATCCCTGCCCCGAAGAGCTTACAATCTAAGAGGTGTAATGGGAAAATTACAGAGACAGTAGGTGAGGGAGTAAGTGCTGTAGATGGCAGTGCTTGGTCCCAATGTGTGGTAGGAGTGACTGAGTCTGGGACAATGTCTCACAGTGGCAATGTTGTAATGCAGAGTCCAGATCTTCCTCCAATCTTCACCTACAATTTCAACTCCAAAATTAACTCTTGTATACACTTTAGATATGACACTTAAGATGTGACTCTTTTGATGTTACACAGCCATAATTTGTATTTTTTTGTATTTTTTATTGAGAGGATTACATCTACAGTATGCATAAAGGCATGTTTCTGAATATATTTGCGTATCCCCCACAAGTACAAAAGTAGATTAGTGGAAGGGGCACTGATTTTGGAGTTGGAGGCTCTCCATTCAAGAATCTCATAACCATCTCCTTGTTGTGAAAAGAAGAGGACAAATGAATTGTTGTTATTAAAATCAGCTACACTCTAAAAATGAGGGGTTAGAAGAAGATGAACATAACAACAGCCATTGCAAGTCACACAGAGAATATTCAATTATTCTCTAGAGAAATCATGGGTTAATCTGTAATGGTAAAACTGCATGATAAGACTGAGAGGGCTTGCATTATTGAGCCATTGAACTTTACGGAAGCAGTCCAAGCAACCTTAATGGGTCTCTTTAGTGTGGGGTTGGTTCAACTGGCTATGCAAAAATGAAGCAGGGATCAGTTTTACCATACTTAGTTAAGTTATGGTGGGTAAAAAAAAGCGACAAAAACCCTCCACAGCAAAGCATATAGAAATATTACTGTATGCTCATTTGCATGTCTTAGATAGGTCTGCAACCCCGCCTTTCATCATTATCACCCAGCACACAGCACTTTCACTGCAGCAATATAATAATATAATATATAATATAATCTATTTAATAATAAAAGCATAAATATGACCACAACATACATTGTATGTATGTTTTTATCTATATATATTATGTATTTATATTACTGAACTGTGTGTGTGTGTATATATATATATATATATCTCAAATGGAAATATTACTGTATGCTCATTTGCATGTCTTAGACAGGTCTGCAACCCTGCCTTTCACCATTATCACCCAGCACACAGCACTTCCACTGCAGCAAGGGATTCTGGGAAATTACATGCAAATGAGCACACAATGCCACCTTTTGCTTCAAAACCATTCAACATGGTGTATATATGTGTATATATGTGTATATATATATATATATATATATATATATATATATATATATATATATATATACACATATATATATATATATATATATATACACATATTCAATGGTGGGTGAAAAAGGTGACAGAAAACCTCCACCTCCATGTGAATGGATATTCCAGGCAAAAGGTGACACATTGTGTGCTCATTTGCATGTCATTCCCCAGAATCCCTTGCTGCAGTGGGAGCACTGGATGTGAGGTGATAATGGTTGAAAGGCAGGGTTGCAGACCTGTCTAAGATATGTGAATGTGCTCACAAGTGATATTCTTTATATATATATATCATATGGACTGATTTAAAAGGACTGGTTTGACAAACTTTCTTTTGCACATTTATTATTCTGTGTATGTATCTTTAGCACTGTATATTGATTGTGGTATATATTAGATTTTTGTATAATATTCTATATTTATTCATTTATTACACCTTCTCATTGTTCTCAAACGGACCCACACAGGGTATATCCTTACCATTATAAGTAATTTATTCACTATTAGGGTTAGACTTCACAATCACTTTGGCGCTACTTTATTTGTTTCTTTTATTTGTTATATATATATATATATATATATATATATATATATATATATGTCTGGTGCACATAAAAGTATAAAAAATTCAGATACTTAGCTTCATGTGGGGTGCAAGCAGAAGGACTAGGATCACCAACCAGTCCTGTGGAATATATATGAATAAAAGAATCTGCAGCACTCGCCTGATGAAATTCAATATAGAACTTATTTATACTGTACCATCTGGTCAATCATAGAGAAAAAGAGGTGTGCTGCGCACGCGCGTTCTAAGTGAAACTTTTGTGTTTTGTCACTGAAATTGTAGTTTGATTTTGATGTTTTTGATTGAATTAAAGACTTTTGAGAATATAACATTACTGGTACTGTGGCAGATTTGGTTATATCCAGCAAGGCTCTTTAGTGCTGTGAGATTAGCCAGCGGGGGCACGCATGCGCATGTACACACCATACTTCTGTTATGCATTTTTCTCTCCGTGAAAGAGTTTTAGTCCTATGAGATTTAGTTATTTGCCAGCAAAGAAGTTTCACTTCAAAAGAAATATTATAAGTGCATAGTATTTTATTTTGTTCTCTTAGAAAAATCACATAATACAATTTTAATCAGCAGACTGGAAAACCATTACCATGAGTAATAAAGAAATGAAAGAGTCTCTGTAGGCATAAGGGGTGTGTGTGTGTGTGTGTGTGTGTGTGTGTGTGTGTGTGTGTGTGTGTGTGATTGCTGAGTGGGTTATCTCTAATGGATATGTACTGTGGATATATACTAGGTAAGTAAGTACCAATAGATGTGTGAAAATATATGCATAATGCAATGTATTACAATAGGCTTCTTTATTTTTTTTAAAGGTGGACAGTACCCTTATAGTCTGTCTCCTGTACTGTGCATGTGTGAGCGGAGCAGGCTGCTTCTACGCATGCACAGATGGAGCTGGCTGCTTCAGCGCATGCGCAAGTGGCACTGGCTGCTTCTGTGCTTGCTTGAGCGGCGCTGGTCGCTTCTGCGCATGAATGAGCATTGACAACCATCAGGTAAAGGGCTAACACTCCTGATTGCTTTTTCATCTCCAGCAACGATTTTTAGTGCTGTGAGATTTCGTGCACGCACCTTACTTCTGTTACGCATTTTAATCTCCATGAAGGAGTTTTGTCATATGAGAATTTAATAGGTGCCAGCAAAGAAGTTTCACTTCAAAAATGGGTGATGTTTCAGACCACAATGCTACTTTGACATGTAAAGACATACATACATACATACATATTTTGTCAAACTCCTAACCTCAGTGTAAGAAGCACTGACTTTTATAGTGAATGTACTGTAGAAAGCCTCTGGTGCCAAAACCCCAAATCACCACAATCCCAAGATGAAGGCCACAGGTGTACATAATGATGGTAGGACAATGCGCATGCAAAGCATTAGTCCACATAAATAAAGTACAAGAATGTCCACCGAGTAATAACAAGCAATACAATATACGACCAGCACTATCTTCATAATTCACATATGTATATGTAACCCATGTTCCCCCCCCGCCCCCCGGTCGCAGATTGGACCTCTAGGGTGTAGTGAGGGCTGGCTACATGCATGTTGGTGGTGCATACCTCTGAGGAACTGGAGGGCCTGAGTCTCCCGTATTGGTATTGGGGATAACAGGGACAGGCTTCTGGGGTATATGCCTCCATCTTCTCTAGCAATGGTGCAGCGCCTCCATCTCTATAAGCCCCAGGGATATGGGGTGGAACCCTTACAGAGAATTCCCACAGAGGGAAGAGAGATTCCAGTCTCAGTCAGTTCTTTGTTAAAAGCAGCAATGTCTCTTTATTCTTTCTGTAGCAGCACACAGCAGATCATACGCAGCAGGGCTTCCAAATGTATACAGGTCTTTTCCTCCTCTCCTCCAGGCTGTACCCCTGCAGGGTGGGCTGACTGGGGCTTCAATACCCCTTGCACTCACCCCGAGGGTATACCCTCTGGGTGAGGCTAGATCTCCCCCCTCACCCCCTGAGTAGGGTGAGGGGCATTGGTCCACCACCTCTAGCTCTATCTGCTCTACTCAGAATGGACCTGAGTTCCTCCTCCAAGCATAGTCCTCTCAGGTCAGACACTCCAGCACTCTCCGCTCCCAGGACAGAACAGAACTCAACTACTTGTCACTTACAGGAACAGGCAGAACTAAGTTTAGACAGCCCCACCCCTCATGATGTCAGCAGGCCCTCCCCTCTGTCTCAGGCCTGCACACAGAGTCAGGGGCCTGCCTCCATCACTCAAGGCAGGGCTTAAGCGGGGGGAAAACCCATGATAACTACTGGCGGCCTGCCCTTAACAGGACTTACACCAGTAGGAGAAAGATATATAGCCACCATTTCTTACCAGGACTACACTCTCCCTCAGGTGGAATCCAATGGTCCCCACTTGGACCTAACTTTAGCAGCTCCATCCTGCGGTGAACAAATCTGGGAAACAAAACACCGTCGTGCTTAGTTCTGACATAGTTAGTTCAGGGGTGGAACAGTTCAGTGTTTCAGCTCCTTGCTCTTCGAATGCCAGATGGAAGTAAAGTTCCTCGCTCTCACTTCCGGTCCCTCCCTTCGCTGGGGAGGACGCTCCTGATTGGCTCTCCTTGTGCCCCCTCCCTCTGGTGGAAACAAGAGGAGGGGCACTCCTTCTCTGTGTGACATGGCCTTGTCTGGTGGCCAGTCACAGCACAGGTGGGTGGGCTTTCGGCTTTCGCGCCGCTCCGCTCCTTTTGCCGGGAATCTGGGTTTGGCACCAAACCCCTGCACATCTCCCGCCACATTTCCCTAACAGTCTCTTTGCACGCTTCACGTGCGCGATCCAGGATTGGCGGGAGTCGCCATTTTAGTTCGGCTGCTAAGTGCTGGACCGTGGATGGCGCTGCTGTCGCCATTTTGGACTCTTTCTTGCTCCGCTGAGCACATATAGTGACGGCCGCCATCTTTTGTGAGCCATCCAAATGTATATGTGCACTATTCTCAGTGTCTAGTGCATATCTCGTTCCTAGACACTGACTGCTCTCACACTGCTCACTGAACGCTCTCTGCATGCTTTCTCTGATTGTTTTGCCCACTGATACGATGTGGCATACCCCAGGCTAGGCAGAACTCTCTCTCTGTGCACCGCACTCGCTGACGGTTCCTGCAAGTACTCTGTGGTGTGTTTTATGTGGGTGCTGGCTAGTGTACCCGGGCATCTCCCTAAGGTACGGGCATCTCCTACTTTTGGCCACTCATAGTGCGGGCCCTGGGCCATGGTCCCTGGACAAGTTAACAGACTAACCCCCCCAGTTGCCTCACACTATCTGCCTCAAGGGACTAGGACAGCTATAGCCTCACACCAATCTTACAACACCCTCCTAGGGCACCCAGGGCGTACTGTGCGGGAATCCACGCTCCCCTGACTACTCCTGGTATGCATACATGCCCTACTCTCTCCAGTACTTGCATGGAAGGTGCACTTTACTCTTCCAGCTCTGCTTCGCTGAAAGCCTGTCCTGTTCTGGATCTCAGCAGCTCGCCTCCAAATGTAACCAATGTCCCCCCCCCCCCCGGTCGCAGATTGGACCTCTAGGATGTAGTGAGGGCTGGCTACATGCATGTTGGTGGTGCATACCTCTGAGGAACAGGAGGGCCTGAGTCTCCCGCGTTGGTATTGGGGATAACAGGTACAGGCTTCTGGGGTATATGCCTCCATCTTCTCTAGCAACGGTGCAGCGCCTCCATCTCTATAAGCCCCAGGGATATGGGGTGGAACCCTTACAGAGAATTCCCACTCAGGGAAGAAAGATTCCAGTCTCAGTCAGTTCTTTGTTAAAAGCAGCAATGTCTCTTTATTCTTTCTGTAGCAGCACACAGCAGATCATACGTAGCAGGGCTTCCAAATGTATACAGGTCTTTTCCTCCTCTCCTCTCCTCCAGGCTGTACCCCTGCAGGGTAGGCTGACTGGGGCTTCAATACCCCTTGCACTCACCCCGAGGGTATACCCTCTGGGTGAGGCTAGATCTCCCCCCTCACCCCCTGAGTAGGGTGAGGGGCATTGGTCCACCACCTCTAGTTCTATCTGCTCTACTCAGAATGGACCTGAGTTCCTCCTCCAAGCATAGTCCTCTCAGGTCAGACACTCCAGCACTCTCCGCTCCCAGGACAGAACAGAACTCAACTACTTGTCACTTACAGGAACAGGTAGAACTAAGTTTAGACAGCCCCACCCCTCATGATGTCAGCAGGCCCTCCCCTCTGTCTCAGGCCTGCACACAGAGTCAGGGGCCTGCCTCCGTCACTCAAGGCAGGGCTTAAGCAGGGGGAAAACCCATGATAACTACTGGCAGCCTGCCCTTAACAGGACTTACACCAGTAGGAGAAAGATATATAGCCCCCATTTCTACCAGGGCTACACTCTCCCTCAGGTGGAATCCAATGGTCCCCACTTGGACCTAACTTTAGCAGCTCCATCCTGCGGTGAACAAATCTGGGAAACAAAACACAGTTCATTGGCTTAAGCACTTAAGTCAGACCATCCACGCAGATGGTGTAATAACGATAAGGGTACCTCCAACATGGAGAACCTAACTAGTTATAATGTTTTGGGTCAGGCTTCCGTACCTGCCTCCCATTATGGTCTGTTATAGTGACAGAATATGGCTGTACCGACCCAGATTGTGGCCGATAAACCCCACTGTGCATGTATATGCACCTCCCCACACTCCAAGCTCGGGCTACCTCACTGATTTTATCCTTGTTCTGGTACCCGGCTTTCCCGAACTTGGTACGCAAGGATTCTTGCACTGCCTCTCTGAGCCAGCTGTCTCGATGCTCCTCTATCTCACTCATGATGGGTTTATGCACATAAGGGAACTCGTACCCGTGTGACTGCCTACACCTGGCCACTATATCTCTGTCTGCTCGGCTCAACTTGGGCAGCTTCCTGTGGCCCGCCCTGCTTGGCAGTACCCAAAACTCCGGTTCTGCAGGAGCAATGTCATCGTACAAAATACTAGGCCCCTTAGGAAGGATGATCTTTTGTTCTATCTCTTGAAATCTGTGCTCTAGCTCATCCGCCACCTACTGGGGAGTATAGGCACCTACCGCCCACCAATGGTTGACTATGTTGCTCCTAATTAACAGGAACCTGGTACGGTCCATACCCTTGTGGTAACCAGTGAACAGGGGTGCCCACCACTTGTCACGGTGCTCGTACTCGGACACTGCACTAGAAGTACCTGTCTCTGACTCAGCTTGGGATGATAAACCGGACGTGACCGCCTCAGTAGAGTGCGAGCAACTGCGTCTACCTCGTGCATTGATGTAGATGGTGGGGTTCATTTTGGAAACCACTTTGCTTACAGGCCCTGCCTCCGCAGTAGTGTGGGACACTCGGCCCTCCCTCTAAACACAGGAGAAAATGACATTGGATTAGGCACACGTATCACATTATCATATGGTACTTCCCCATCAAATCTCTCGTCACTTAGTTCCCAATCCCTCAAATCCTTGGAGTACTTGGGGTTCTTACTTAACTTATCCCCGCTAGGTCCCCGTGTCATGACTCGTGACTGGGCAGGGGCAGTGGCCGGGACAATAGCGCTAGGGGCTGGGGCTGGGGCAATGTCCGAATCAATGTCCTGCAAGCGGGTAATGCCACGGCCACTGGGCACTTTCTTGCTTGCCCTCTCCGGCGTGCTTCGTGCTCCTCTGTGAACGCCGTGGCGGTCAAGGTTGGCAAGTGCAGCCGCCATGGCGGCTCCTCGGGCCGCAAAGATGGCCGCCGGTCCACCGTGCCAGCAGGAACCGGAAGTGTCATCATCATTGCCACCCGCGGAATCTCCATCTGCTCCGTGATCACGGACCGGAAGTGCGTCGAAGACCGAAAGGGGCGGTGGTGGATCATCCGGTCCGCGGACGGTTAAGTGGGCCGCAAGCCTTTCTTTCTCGCCCTCTGCAGGATCCTTCTTCGCCTGGCGGGAGTAAGGGGGTGGTGGAGTCTTCTTACTGCTCCGCTGCCGGCCTCTGGTTCCTCCGGAGCCGTCTCGAATCCCGTCTCCGCCGCACTGGGAGTCACCACGGTCGTGGGACTTCTACGGGCCTCAGGCCGCACCAGCGCTCACCGTCGGTGGGTGTCCGGACTCGTCTGCTCCCTCTCTCCGGTAAGTGTACCGCCATCTTTCTTACAGCTGGGGTGGTTCGCCGGTAGGCGCATCGCCACCTATGAAACGCCTTCTTCTTCCTCCGAAGACGACTTGATCGTCAGTGGATAGTGGTACGAAACAGGCCCGCTCCGGTACCTCCACTGCGGTCACGCTCTTCTCCGCCGGAGTTTCTCTCGGCTCGGTAGTTGGCTGGGCCTTGGTTCCCACCTCAGCAGTGGTGCAGGGAACTAGGGAAGCCTCGTCTGCTGTCTCCGCCACCTCCGTTAGGGTTCCCGGAGAGGAACCCCGAGGGTTCTTTAGCATAGGCCATGGTTCGTTAGGCCATAGGTAGTACGTGCCACATTGAGGGCATCGTGCTTTGGTGCTTGCGGCCGTTCCGGGTGTCCTGCAGTGGACGCACAGGCACCGGAGGTACTCTCGGCCCTCGATCTCCACCATCAGGAAGCCTCCTGGTAGTTGGAAGAACGTCGTGCTTAGTTCTGATGATGCACTTTACCTCATTAAAACATACATTGAAATGCGTCCATAGACTCGGAGGTTAGAAACCTGTACTCCAGATTCTACCAAGTGAGTGAAACCTTGCAGGTGTAAAGAGACAATAAGCTCAATGTCACACTAATGGAATATTTAACATAAAAGGAAAAAGGTTATTGTGTGTGTACTGTATGTAGGTGAGATAATGAAAGTGGTTTGATAGCAGTTTAGTGTATTAGTCTTTCTCTTACCTACCTTGGTAAATGTACGGCTGTATAGATGAAGAAGGTCCATAAGAGTTCAATCCTGAGAAATCTGAGTGCTTGAGAGAAGGATGAGGGGTGAAAGGTGGTAACTAATTATTTTTTTAATTTCTAGTCAAGGATGCAGCTACAATTGATTAGCTTGGAGGGGCTGGCCTTCTAAATATACATAAGCAGTGCTTTATTTTTCTGTGAAAAAGGTGGGGATACTGAGCTTGCCAATGCGCAGACGGATACTGTGTTAATATAGCTTACACTGTAGCTGTATAAAAAAGGTGTGAATATGGCTTACCCCCAGAAAAAAAGCCCTGTACATAAGTACTGGTATTAAAACTGTTGCCAGGTCACCTGATGGCTACTATTCGGCCCTTGGGCTGGCAGAAAACCCTGGTACTATCAGTTTGCCAGTAGTTGGTATGGGGGTTTCCCTTTCCCTTTAGTACTGCACTTGAGTAACTACAGGGTGTGGTACATCCTGTTGTAGCTGGAACAACTGGGTGCACACCTCCTGGCTGTACTTTAGGGCAGGATCACCCTAAAGTTAGCAGTTGTCCTTCCCCTCTGAGGAAGGCAAGCCACACAACTTGGAGCCTGAGATTGGCGCCTTTCCATATGCTCTTCCCTCCGGGGAGGAGTGAGTGTGGACCATACCTCTGCCTCTGCTAGGGAGGTGGGGAAGAGCTAGGACGGCTGCGGGTGCCCTTGGCCTGTAGTGACGGTCCAGGGACCATCATTCAGTGAGAGCTGAGAGTTCTGCATTGGGCAGAAGCCTGCTGTTGTAACTATGCTGTACAGAGTGAATATACTGTTCCTGTTGTTATATACCTCCTGCCTGGTGCGTGACCTTACTGGGGGGAGAGGTAATAAGTTCTACTGTTGAAAATCACCTTCAGTTCCTGGAGCTTACGGCAGATGGAGGCGCTGCACTGCTAAAGAGATATGTGAGTATGAACTCCTGAAGCCTATTCCTGTGTCCCCACTACCATCGGCGGACGACTCAGCCCTCCTGTTGCCAGCAGGTATATGCACCATACACCCTGTAATGGCTCCTACCTGCGACCGGGTGGGGGAAACACTGTTACAATACTTTGACACACTTTTGATGCACATGAAGCTCCCTTGTTTTGTCCTGAAGATATACAGCATAACACAGTCGGGTTGATAACTACTGCCATCAATAGCATAAGAAAACAACATAAAAAGTGCATCCATAAGCTGAAGCACTGGCAGTACAATGTGTAGTGTGCCGTTGTTCTATTTTAAACACGCTTATTTAAAACTCCACATTAAAGAACTGGCTGTACTAAGTCTATTGATGATGAATGGATAAGAACAAATTGGAAACCAGATTTCACTAACTTCTCATACAGATAGTAACAATGTCGATGGGAAGAAAACCAATGAAGTATTTCTTATAGTCTCCGACAACAAAACTGGGGCAAACAGATCCAAATGTATCCCTCCAAAAAAGGAATCCAATTGAAATCAGTTTGAGTTTTTTATTATATTAAATCTGGTGCCATTCTATTGCAATAAAAAAGCACCTGATTTAATGAAAGAAAATACTAAAACTAATTTCAATTGGATTCCTTTTTTGGGGATACATTTGGGGCTGTTTTTGCTGACTTTGCCCCAGTTTTGAGGCAAAGCTGCCTTTACAAGGAAGCATTTCCATAGCATTGAAAAATAACTACATGACCTTCTGCATACTCATTTACCCACTTAAACTTGCCCAATAAAATATACCCTTCCATGGACTTATTTTACGCCAGCTTATTTTTACACCAGTTAGATTGTAAGTTTTTGGGGGCAGGGACGGACTCCTTTCTCCTCATGTTCATTTTGTATGTAGTATGCACTTATCCCTAATTGCAGTATTCTTCGATAATTATGTCTTATATAATATCTCAGTAAAGTGCTGTGTACACTTGCTGGCAATACACAAATAAAAATACAAATGCAAGAGAGTTTTGCAGTTGTGAGACTTCAGTAAATAACTTTCTTAGTGTTAAAAGAATTCATAATGGAGGTTGTGCTACTGTATCTAATAGTCAATATTTGCAGGAAGAAGACACTAAAGCAGTAGCAATTGCATAAGCTCCATACAGACTCCCACTTATATGTGCATTAGTGGGTTTAGCAAGGAGTATGTATTCATGCCATATTTGTGATGGAAACAGAACTGTAAATTATAACTGTCCAGAGTATACAGATTTGAAGTCCCTCTTCACAACATATAAAGGGACTGCCCTAAAGTGACAGTATTTCGTCATGTAACACTTCTAATCATTAGTAATCATTGTTACACAGTTTAGGACAATGTCCCTACAATCTCAAATTTAGGCCTGAAAAATAAATCGTTAAATTCAAAATAATATCATAGACTATGGCCCATATTTAATAAGTGGTGCGTTTTTCCGGAAGTCACCTTATAGCCTACTTAAGTGAATGGTTCATTAGGTGTCTTCTGGCACCAAAAGTTGTCTTATAAAGTAGCACCGCTTAGTAAATATGGGCCTGTCCTGGAACAGGATTTCATATTTCTCTGCCTCCCTTTGCAGCTCATAGGATTCATGTCTCCCTAAATTTAGCTGCCTGTTATTTTCCCTGTCCCAGCAGCTAGCTGCATGTGAAAAGGCATCATTATTGTTACATGTTGTTTACACAGCCTTAATCAGTGGATTGCTATAGCAACCTCTGAGATTCTTCTCAGAATGGGCTATTCTGCCCTCCCCCCTGTCTTTGCTGACAGTTAGTTTGTCCCATCTCACTTCTATTGTAACCCTTGCTCCTCACTTCCTTTTCCACCCAGGACACAGTGAGTACAGCACCCATCTCTGTTACACTCCTTCCGGCAAGGCCTTATCCTTTTCACCTGCCCTTTACTACAAGGCATCCACAGAGAAGCACTCTCACAACACCATTACATCCACAAGTACCTGTATATACTGCTCCTTTCCTAATAAAGTGAAGAAAATATTACAGACTTGGTGTGCTTTGGAAAGAGGGCCGAGTTGAAGCTATCTGGGTCCATTCATACCCTAGACATGACCATGGGTTCAGAATAGGGCCTATATATATGTATACATTTTGTTAGGCCATAGTCATTTTAAGCAGATATATTTTTAGATAATTATAATTTATTTACATCAATTTTTGTCTAAAAAGTACAGCTAATAAAAATACCACCTGTGAGCATATTCCCATGTCTCAGAAAGGTCTACAATCCTGTCTTCACCCACTATCTCTTGGCATACAATGCTTTCACAGCAGATTGGAATTCTGGGTAATGACATGCAAATGAGCACTCACCGTTTGTAACATTTTACTTCTCCATTTTAAGATGGACCCCTACAAGCTAATGCCTGCTATATTACATAGCTTTTTCAGCACAGCCTGGGTTACAGATATGCATAACCAGTAAACCTATCCACAGACAGCAGTTTTGACCTTTTGGGTCTTAAGAGAGGTTGGTTATGGGCTATGCAATCTGAAGCTGGAAGTGGCTACAGACACGAAAGTTATGATGAGTAAGAAAGTGGCATAAACCGTCCACTGTAAAGTGTACAGTAAATAAAAATATCACTTATGATAGGTCTGCAACCCTGTCTTTTGCCATTATCTTCTAGCATACAGTGCTTCCACTGCATAAAGTTAATAGTCACAACGATGTGAATATATGACAAAGATGTAAAAATCAAAGGAATTTAGGCCCTAGAAAGTGGAGGTACCCCCTTTTAAAAGTAGGCTTAATTCAACAGCTAATCCACGCTTTCTTTATCATAAATCTGTAATTCTGCCCTCAGTTTTATCAGGCAGATCTTACAGCAAAATATAATTATAGTTACAAGAGGCTTTTGGAAAAAAAATCTAACTATACCCACTGGTACTGTACCATGAAATGAAAGGATTTGTAGCCATGCATAAATGAGTTTCCATGTGCAATAATTATCTTCCCGATACAGTATATTTCATTTCAAGTAGAATACACTGTTTAGTATCTGCTATGGATAGGATGTGACAATTTATGCAGTGGTTCTATACTTGGAGTACAGCATCCTCTGCTTTACCACATTTGGATCAAATGTACCATGAGTTTTTGAAAAGAAACAGGAACCATAAAGAACCAAGAACAGACTGCAACATGGCAAAAACAACATCATAATTCAAACATAATTCAATCATAATTCAATCATGCAAAACCTGCTGGAATGTTTTTCTTTTGCAAAATAGGCAAACGTGGATGCACCATAATGATGAAAAATATAACTACTGATATTTGCAGTTTAACTTCATGCAAATACGTGTCTTTATCATCCCAGTCTCATTATGAGAGCAGCTAAACCTGGAGTAGACACTGATGATCTACTCTCCAAGATCAGCAGTAGCTATATTTCAGAAGAAAACCACATGGTTACTGTTGAATCTCAGGTTCCTTTTAATGCATGTAAAGCAGTTTCACTTAAAATGTCAGGTTTACTTTGGCAAAGTCACACTTTACTAGGATTAAGGCTGCAAAAACCACTGAATGGAAATATGTGTTTCCATCTGTGTGCCAGGTCACAAACATATTGGCTATTAAACTTAATCACAGGAGTCCGAATTTGTCATGAAAGTTTAGGATTGGAAGCTTAAAGATCATACGATTG